>NC_079895.1:22956978-23247468 GCF_024868665.1 Triplophysa rosa | reverse complement strand
TAAGTTTTCTCTGAAATCACAACATATCACTATTCAGTCATCTAGAGTTATGCTTTTGATATATAAATACAAAGAGGAACACAACCCCCAACATTCATTTTACATTGATATTTTTAATTGAGTGTCTATCCATTTATTCCACTTTGCACAACAGTAGAGCAAAAGTAAATTGCAAATTTTCCATTGTGTATACACTGCACTTCTACTTCTGTCATCTAACCTTTGTGCAAGGCAAATGTTTGTAGTTGGTCTTCATTATTACATCTTCATTGTTGTTTTTACAAGTCACTAAAACAACATAGTGTTAACAGAATATGAGAACGTTCATTTTTAGGTGAAATACAAAAAAGAGCACAGATATGACAAGCAAATACAATGTCAGAGTACATTATTTCTTAATCTTGTATCTAATATTATGAAAACTTCGTTTATATTCATCGTCTCGTCTTACAAAAACGCATTACATCACATGACTCGCGTAAATGTTTGCATCCCGGTATTTTACTGTTGCATGTTTAATGTTCCTAACTGTTGTCAACAATTAAAGTTTAGATACTTAGCTTACACCTTTTCTCGCACAGTTAAACCTGAATGCATTGCCATTGATCGTCAGGAAAGCCCGCCTTCTTCTTTCCTTTGATTAGCTACTGCTCGGCTTCCGTTAACAGTAAAACCCAGCTTCTCTTACATGATTGGCCAGTATCTTCTGCATTATTTGATTTGATTGGCCATTACATTGACGAGCGCTTAGACTGCTATGACAGATAACTTCATGTAACGTTTTTACTTTTTGTCATCATAACCACATTCAGGGGGGATTGGTTTGTACCTAAATGTTGTAGACAAAATATACTTGTGCATTTTTTTAACTGTGCAAAAATATTTTCTACCATTACAAAACTACCATTTTCTTTAAAAAATATTGTTTATACTAATTCTAGACAAAGGGAAGATCATCAAATGATCATATAACTCTCTCTCTCTCTCTCTCTCTCTCTCTCTCTCTCTCTTAAAAGGTTTAGCAAGCCTAAATCCTTAAATTTCTATAATTATTCACAGTAAATCAACTTATTTAAAATTTGGCCCACAATCACCATACTGATCTTGGGCCACATACCTCCCATCCACAGGCGGCCCAACTGTTGTCTGCTGTCATGCATCCAGTACCATCACTGCCACACATGGCCCACACTTGGCTGAAATGTTGCATGCCAGTGCCGGCAGTGCACCAGCAGTGCCATTATGAGGCCACATTTGGGCCGAGTCCATCTGCTATGTGGGCAGCGGCAGAAGTATGGGCGGGGCTGTCCTCTAAGCCCTCGATATCCACCAGTACTCCCACGGTGACGCCGAAGCACCTGGTCAGACGTGTCTTGAGGCACAGGCTCCAGGGCGATAACGGGCTCAGTCGTGGACTTGTGTGCTGGTGCTAGTGTCGCAGTGGGCTCAGGCTTTTTCCGTCTGCGGTGAGATCTGGCAAGCGCTCCGTGCAGCGGGGTGGTGGCTGGCTGGTCTCTGGTTTGGGAGTGCGGCGGCATACAGACTCGGGGGAACAGGACCCGTGGGGTTCAGAGAGCTGGGCTGTGGAGGATTGAAGCACGTGTCATAGGTGAGCCAGAACAGACCCCCCCATTTACGGCTGGGACTGGATGATTACTATGCTCCCTGTAATCACTTTCCCGATGCAGAATTAACACCCCATAGCCTGGAGGACTCGGAAAATCCTCCAGGGGGTATTGAGCTACGTCTGGAAGCATGACGAGAGCGAGCAGATCATCATCCAGCCCATACAGTAATAAATGGTTAAAACAGGGGTCACTCCAACTCACCAGTTTGCGTGCCTCAAAAAAGTCCTCAACATACCTCTCCAGAGACATGCCATCCTGGCGAAGCTGCATTAGCTTGGTCTCTGGAGAGATGTCAAAGTCCAGTTCCGAGAAGGTATCTGTGATGGGCTCGAGGGTGTACATCGTGGGTTGGTGGGTCAGGTCTTCTGTCACAATATCACTTGGGAAGAACACGATGCACACCAAAAACAATGCACAGTTTAACGGTTTAATGATCACAGGTGAGATAAAACAGGTAACATCCACAGATAAGTATCTACTTAGTGAGAACAAACAGGTAACATCCACAGGTGAGTATAAACAGGTACCATCCACGGGTAAGCTTTAACAAGTAACATCCACAGGTAAGTACAACAGGTGTAATATCCACGGAATATAACAATGGTCTGAGCTAGTGAACATGAAACGACAACTAGACCTGACAATGAGAGAAACACAAAGAACCATAGATATCATTAATTGGATGCCTCATTCAAGCTCTCCAGGCATGTAGACGCGTCCATCTTGGAACGGTCCACTGTCATCACTCACAGTTTGCTAGAATGCCACAACACATTGCTGCCCATTTTAATTCCTGAAAAATTGGATACCCTTTCGTTGTTGTCATGTGTTAGTGTAGGAAATATGTTTGAGTTTACACAGCAACAAATATGTTTTCATAATCATACACAGTCAGCTGGCTCTTGAGTGTTAACGGACCGGCTTTGCAGGGTTGCCAGATCTGTGAAACAAAATCCTTTATCACGAGCCCAACGTCCCTAGTCCAAATAACAGAACTTAACATTCATAAATAATATCATTTTAAGATTGACAGCTATATAACAAAATCCTTCCACTCCTAACCTGTGAATAAAACAAACAAGAGCAACTGTTACAATGTAACCCAATTTCACTGGAAATGCGCAGACTTGCCTTCCCACTCAAATTTGGTATCTACTGTATGCAAAGCTTAGAATTTCTGCTTTCAGGATTCATATACTCTCCACAATGTCATTACAGCGCCAAGCCAATATAGAGCATTAAAACAAACCTGTTTCTTCTTAGCCACGGCCTGCTCCATACAGCACACCTGATGGACAACTTTAAAAGCGATTTTGTCAATATTTGGATTTTTTGCACCCTCAGATATCTAGGTCCTATCCTAAAAAAACATACAGCAATGGAAAGCTTATTTGCAGCTTTTGAGATGATGTATAAATCACAATTTGAAAAAAATTGACCCTTATTACTGGTTTTGTGGTCACATTTAATAATATCAACATGAAAGATGAAAATAAATCTTTCCAACGATACAAGCCTCTTAAAAAACATGATTGTTTAGACGTGCCTTTGACCAGACTGTATATTGATGCCTCACAGCCTTGTTTTTATTCACAAAATAAATATGGCATCTACCTTGAATAAGGACTATTGTAGCCCTCTTTGGACCTTACATTTGCATAAAGATGATGTTGCATTACAAGGTGCTACTGTGCATTTATGTGTTCATAATCCCGGTAAGGTAGGTGATACAGCTCCACTGAGGCTGGAAAGTGAGAAGGTTTGCAAACTTTAAGGTGAATAAATCCACAGAGGAGACATTTTCCTGTGGCAAACAGCTTCATGTGTAATTCTGTATTCTGCTGGCACTCGTGCACAGTGGAAAATCATCATATTACTCCATTAATCTTGTCACATGACATCATACGATGAATGTTAAACAAGTCTGTGTCGAAACTGATGTACTAGTGTAGATCAGTGTGATGTAAACAGTGTTTGCCACTCCTGTCTCCCCCACTCATTACAGTACGCCTAAACTCATTCAGATATGAGTGTGTCGGCTTCCCGAATACAATAAACAATTCGAGATTTTGCATATTATTACAAATCTACAAATCATTTTGACACCACTCTGGTCTCTATCATCATCTTAATGCACAGTTCAATAAATTACCAGTGAAGAGGTTGACGTCACATACAGTAATAATGAACAGGACTTTCTATTGCCTTCCTGTGCATGAATCTTAAACATGTTCACAATGTTCTAATGCTTTGGAGCATATCAAACCAATTAATCGCAGTCCCGACCAATAAAAGTCAGGTGTAATGGCAGACAATGGCATTGGCAAAAACTGTTGTAGATATCTGTGATGGTGAAATATAGTTTTTGATTTTGGTAGCATTAATTTCACATATACTTTGAGTTCAGTGTTTTCGCAGATATTATTATCTATCTGTATAATAAAAATAGCTGCAAAATAAAACATTAATTTTAAGATTCATACAATTATGTAAACGGAATGGACAATAATCAGGTTTTCACTGTTGCTTGGGGCTCTGGGAGGATGTGGTATTGTTCAGTCAATGATTTTATAATCTATTGCTCTGCATTGTTGTGTGGACATTATCATCTGACAATCATGATGACATGTCTTAATCTGATGTTGAAGTACCTGCATCCGTTTCAAAAACTTTCTGACCCATCAAGTAGACTGTGGTTTCATATGTTGCAGTCTAGTGCTTGGGGATCTCTTTGATGTGATTTGGTAATGATTTCTATAATGGGATTCTTAATGAACATCTCAGTCCAAATGGGTGACTGACACTCCTCCAGCATGCCCTAATCAGAGATGATTACATGCCCCCTGTGGTTCTTGTAATTTACCTACATGAACAGACAAAGAATACTGATTGTTTTGCTCTATAAAATGTGGTCCAACTACATACTGTATAGAACTTCACTTTGCAAACATGTACAGATACAGATAAATACAACATCAATGACCATATCCTCTCTTGGTAAAAGGTACACTGCCAATTATACAGCATTCATGCTATGTGCTCATATTATTATATGTACTGTACATGTATAAATATATACAGTACATACAAATATACATATATCAGTTGTGTACAGACCCTAAAAAAGACTGTGAAAAGGACCAGCTAAATTTATATAGTAATATATTCCTGAACTTACACAGAATTAATATAAATGATCGCTCAAACATTGGAAGGGATTCCTGGAGGCAGACACATGCTCTTAAACTTTTGCCTTCAAGGTTGAGCCCTTCAACCTTTTGACAATTAAAGAGTTTGGTTTCAGGAATTAAAATGTTCAAATTGAAGTGACATTTTTTCAAATTTGTAAATTGAAGTGACATTTTTTCAAATTTGTGAATTAATTACTTTTACATTTAGCTTTTGACATTACATGTCATGATCCTTTCCTTCTTGTCTGGAGTTTTCTAGTTTTGTGGACAGGGTCGTGACAGTACCTTGTCTTTTGTGCTTGTTGTGTTCTGTGTGGAAACACGTGGCCTTTGTTGTGACTGTGACTTTTTCTCCTGTTGCGTGTTTCATTTCCCTCACCTGCCCTGTGTAATCTTCCCCTCAGTGTCTCATTCCCCTTACCTGCCCAGTGTAATTTTCCCTCGTTAGTTTTCACCTCTTAAGTCCCTAGTATTCTCTGTCCCGTGCCGGTTCGTCATCTAATGATTGTTAACGTTTCGTTCCCAGTCCCTGCACTTACCCTGTTCTAGCCTTGCCTTACCTTGTCGTGTTTTTTGGATTTATATTTGTATTATTTTGGACTTTGTTTATTTTTCCCCCTCGTGGGAAGTATTTGTTTTGAGTGTTGTTTAATTAAATTTTTCCCCCATCATGGGTTTCTGTTTAATAAAGTTTTGCTTGTTTGCACCTTGGCTGTCTGCATTTGGGTTCTTCTGCCTCTACCGTGACATTCCACTCATTCCACTGCAGACTTTTAGTTAATGTTTTCATTGTTTCTGTTTGCCCTGTCTGGTTTGACTTAGTGTTCCCAGTTGTCTTGATTGTGTTATTCTGTTCACCTGTATCTTGTTAATCATCTCGTTTGCTCCTTGGTTCTCCTGTGTATATGCCCTTGTTAACGTTGTGTGTGTATTGCCTTCTTTTGGATTCTTTATTAAACATAGTATTTTGGATTATATTCCTTCGTCGTGCTTTCCTACACAGCATTTCGTGACAGAATACAGGACCAAAATGAGAAGTATTGAAGCATTTTTCGATTTTGGAAATTGCTGGCTTTCCCAGCCGTCAGGCTCCTATGCCTGGAGCAGGAGGACTGTTCGCTGGAGGACCACACCAGGGACGTTCTAGATCTTTATCTCCATGGCCTGAGCGAGCGGTGAAAGGCACGCTTCCCAGCGAACGGTCCCCATGAGGAATTAGCCACTTTTGTGGAGTGGGTGCTAGAGAACAATGGAGTGTATTTGTCCGTCTGCCCCGCGGAGGATATCTCCACCCCCACTCCAGACCCAGAGACCAGCCTATCATCACCCTGTTTCACGGAGCGTCAGCCAGATCCCACCGCAGACGGAAAGCCTGAGCCCACTGCGACACAAGTGGCAACATGCGAGCCTGCGACTGAGCCCATCATCGCCCCGGAGCCTGATCTTCGAGACGCGACTGACCAGGTGCGTGAGCCGGTAACACCGTGCATCACTGGGGAGGTGCTGGTGGAGATCGAGGGCTTTGAGGGAAGCCCCACCCCCACTCCCGCTGCAGAAGGTGAGGTATATCTGGACTCTGGCATTATGGACTGTATCATTGAAGCGATTCAATTGACTGGTTTGGAGAGGTTGTTCTCAGTTCCCCTGAACCTCCAGTGTCTCCTGTATCTCCCATGTCCCTCGAGTCTCACCTGGTCCCGCCCTGCTCTCCAGAGTCTCCGCTGGTTCCACCCAGCTCTACTTTGTCTCCCGAGTCTTAGCTGGTCACGTCCAGCTCTTCGTCAGCCAGCACTTCCTCTCCAGCCTCCAAGAAGGTCCCACCCAGCCTCCCTCTCCTGCCTTCTCTGTCCCTGCCAGCCAGTCCATCAGCCCTGGGTCTGCTGGCACCTGGAAACACCTCAGCTCATCTTCTGCATGACAGCACCATTGGGTGGGATGAGCTTCGGGATCTCCAGCAGCCAGCTACCTCTGGGTTGAGTATCCCATGTCTCCACTTCCAGCTTCTGAGACCCGGACTCCAACTCGGCCCTCCGACCTAGTGGCTACACCTTGGCATCTGCCTCCCTCATCTCCACCTTGGCCCGTCATCCCACCAACACCACCAGGCTCCACCTTGGTCAGTCGTACATGTTGCGTGCCCCTTGCTTGCCTCTCGTCCACCTCCTGAGCCCCCACCCTCCCTCCTCCGTTGGACAATATGGCGAGGCCTTCCAGGAGGGGGTGAACTGTCAACACCCAGACGACATTACAGGCATTACAGCCTGCCTAGAAGACATCTCAGCTTGGGTGAAAGAGCATCACCTCAGCTGAACCCTGCCAAGACATAACTACTCGTGTTTCTGGCACACCCCACGGTGCAACACGATCTCACCATCCAACTTGGCAATACCACAATCACTCCTTCCAAAACAGCCAGGAACCTCAGAGTCATATCTGATGAACAGCTGTCCTTCAATGATCACATTGCAAAGACAACGTGGTCATGCCGATATGCTTTATTCAACATTAGAAAGGTTAGACCCTATCTCACAACTCCTTGTCCAGGCCCTGGTAATCTCAAGGTTGGACTACTGCAATGCTCTCCTTGCTGGTCTTCCTGCAAAGGCTATCAAACCACTCCAGCTGGTTCAGAACGCAGCAGCATGCCTCGTCTTCCAACAGCCCAAAAGGGCTCATGTGACACCCCTTTTCATCTCTCTCCACTGGCTAACGGTTGAAGCCCGTATCAGATTCAAGTCACTAATGTTTGCTTACAGGACTATCACTGGATCTGCACCGGCATACTTTCACACCCTCCTACACCCCATCAAGAACCCTGCGTTTAGCAAACGAGTGGCGTGTTGTATTGCCTTCTCATAAGGGCAGTAAATCGCTTTCCCACTCATTCTCCTTCACAACTCCTTCCTGGTGGAACATTCTTCCTTACTCGGTCCGGTCAACCACATCTCTCACAACATTAAAAAAACTACTTAAATCCCATCTCTTCTGTGAATACTTGACAGACAAATGAAAAAAAAACTAACCCTCTTTCTCTCAACAGGTAGTGGTCTAGCTTTTGTTGAAACTAGTAACTTTGTATTACCACCTATTGTAGTATTGCTCCTGTATGACATATCGCTTATTGCTCCCTGAGCTCTTTGTAAGTCGCTTTGGATAAAAGCGTCTGCTAAATGACTAAATGTAAATGTGAACTGTAACAGTTATGGACTTTTAGTTGATTGTAACGAGGAAGGCGGGACAAGAGCCGTGAGGGAACGGTGCGAGGCCGGTGACGCGAGTGATAATGGGTGTCATTTGCGTTGCACCGGTCTCGCATCTAGCTCAGTAGCTCAGTGGTAAGAGCATTGCGTTAACAACGCAAGGTTGTGGGTTCGATCCCAGGGATTGCACATGCCTATGTATAAATGTATAGGATAAAGCAATGTAAGTCACTTTGGATAAAAGCGTCTGCCAAATGCATAAATGTAAATGTAAATGTGTGGCCGGCAGTCGACCATGAGGTAGCTGTCGGCCCTTTACTTTCGTTTTGTGGTTTGTTTATTTTATTAAATATTGGTTTGAATGTTTGCCGGTTCCTGCCTCCTTCCTTCCTCCTTCCTTCCTTACTTTGAACAGTATTACATTGATGCCGAAACCCGGGAGGAAGGAGAGACATGTTGTTGGAGAGCCCTCGCTGCTGAGCGGATCGCTGTGCTCAGGAGTTCGGGCAGCGCAGACGAGGGAAGTGCGTGAGTGGCTGCCCGAGGCGGTGGTGCTGGAGCGAGTATTCGGATGGGACGAAGACCTTGCTGCCGTGCCCCTGGGCCGAGGTGGGGTGGTTGCCATCCGGGAGGGAGCGGAGGAGTCATCGCCGTTGGCCATGGGCCGGAGCCTGCTGCCGTGAAGGGGAGGAGCAGGAAACTGGGGACTCGCTGCCGGCTGCTCTAAGCCGGTGGAGCCATTGCCGGCCGCCAGGGGGCGGAGGAGGATTGAGCCATCCACAGAGCATCCAGTACCACCGCATGGCACCACGAGGAAGAGCCTCTCGGCTGGCTGAGGACCGAGCGACAGTGTGTCGGGGAACCAGACCAGATTTATTTTTCTTTTCCTCTTTCCCCTCTCTCGTCCCTGTCGCTCCTTGTGCTTCCGTCTCCTTTTCTCTCATCTCGTCTGTCCATATCCCCAGGTGCTGCGGCCACGAGACTTGCCCCGAGGGGGGTGTAGAGCACAGTCTCGTGATTACCCCCGGCCCGTGAAGGGCGATGGGGGTCTGTAACGAGGAAGGCGGGACGAGAGCCATGAGGGAACGGTGCAAGGCCGGTGACGCGAGTGATAATGAGTGTCAGTAGCGCGTGGCACCGGTCTCGCATCTCTCACGGAGGAGCGGAAGCATAAAAGGACGAGAGAGGACCAGGCCTGGGCATTATGCTAAGTTTTATTTATGTTTGTGTGGCCGGCAGTCGACCGTGAGGTAGCTGTCGGCCCTTTATTTTCGTTTTGTGGTTTGTTTATTTGATTAAATATTGGTTTGAATGATCGCCAGTTCCCGCCTCCTTCCTTCCTTCCTTCCTTTGAACAGTATTACATTGATGTTTTCATTGTTTCTTTTTGCCCTGTCATTTTTCACTTAGTTTTCCCAGTTGTCTTGATTATGTTATTCTGTTCAACTGTGTCATGTAAATCATCTCATTTGCTCCTTGGTTCTCCTGTGTATATCTGCCCTTAAGTTTCTGTCTGGTCATGGTCCGGTATTGTTCTTATGTTAACATTGTGTGTGTGTGTGTGTGTGTGTGTGTGTGTGTGTGTGTGTGTGTGTGTGTAGAGCTTTCTTCTGGATTCTTTATTAAACATAGTATTTTGGATTATACTCCTTCGTTATGCAATCCTACACAGCATTCCGTGACGCATTGTATTTTATAATATACAGTATATGACAAAATTTCTTTAAAATATTTTTTGCTGTAAAATAAGAACTTAAATTTTTTTAGCAAGTCAATATTAATGCTTGCAGACGACATTTCAAAATGGAAACACATTTTCTGTCACTGTTTTCTTGTATCAAGAAAGGAGGCAGGCGATGACTCTTTCCTTAGTTTAATAACAAAAATAATAAAAGAACAGAAGTCCAGACACACATGTGCTTTCTATCTGTGTGCTTACGTCATGCGTTGTTTTTCCTTAACAGGGCATCTCTTAAAGTCACATACATAATACTTTGACATCTTGGAATTATAATTTGATGTTTCAGTCAAAATTTAGTCATTTACACAATCTTATTGTGACAACTTTTTTATATCATGTGATGTTTTTTTCTTTACATTGTGTAAATTTTTTTTAGAAAGAAAGTTTTATCTACAAAAGTCAACATGTGCTTACGTCATGCGTTGTTTTTCCTTAAAAGGGCTTCTCTTAAAGTCACCTACACAATACTTTGACACCTCCCCTTTTAAAGAAATTGCTATAACCTTAAGTTACTGGAGAAACTGTATCAAAACATTATAAAGAACATCGTATATTACCTCTATATACATTATTACAAGGCTTTTTAATTTACTCCCTTAACCAATCACCCATTCTTAACTATACAAAATTAACCGTATGTTGACTTACTTAACACAGTAATAATGTCTTCGCATTTACTAACATTTTACTTTAACTTTAACACAGACATTTGAACAGCCTGTTAACCACAATTCTTACATGATTGTAAGACATGCTATCTTACAAATTCAGTCTCTCTGAATGAGCTGAGCTGGTTTACTCACTCTACCGGACCTAGATACTCTCCATCCTACAATAGTCTGTGTGGGCAGCGAGTCATTTGTTTGGACAGTGTCATCACCCTTACAGAAAAGACACACGAAATTCACATGTGCAAAAAACACATGTGATCACATGTGAAATGTGTGTTTTTGGAACATTTTGGTGTGAATTCTATGTGAATTCCCACATGAAACCCATGGGATAACATGTAAAAACCCATGGGATAACATGTAAAAACCCATGGGATAACATATGCGACATGTCTCCAAGTGTGATCACATGTTCTTCACGTCACCACATGTTGCACATGTCATCCCATGGGTTTTTACATGTTATTGTAACGGTTTCAGCACCACCGGCCGCGCCCCCCATGTCGTCACCGGCAGCTCGCTTCACCCGTTCCCTCTCCCCGGAGTTCTGAACTCAGTTTCCCAGCATGCACCGCACATCCACCATTTTTGATTAGTCCACACCTGCATCACATCATCAGGATTCTATTTAAGTTTGCACCTTTTTGTTCTTCCCTGTTCAGTCTTGTTGTCTTCACTGCAATTCTATACCCCGATAAGTATATTTACCTGTTTTGGAAATACTTACCTGCTTTTGGATATACCTGTTTTTTGAAATACATACCTGTTTTTGGATATACCTGTTTTGGAAATACTTACCTGCTTTTGGATATACCTGTTTTGGAAATACTTACCTGCTTTTGGATATACCTGTTTTTTGAAATACATACCTGTTTTTGGATATACCTGTTTTGGAAATACTTACCTGCTTTTGGATGTACCTGTTTTTGAAATACTCACCTGTTTTTGGATTTTCCTGTTTTTGAAATAAACTCCTTTTTTCTTATCTACTTCCGTGGGGTCTCGTCTAGCCGAACCTGAAGTGACAGACAAGAGGTAAATCCGGTTCCGCCTCCGTGTACGTTCCTCAGGACATAGTCGAAAACGATCCACTCCATGGGTTCTGGGTCTGAAGAAGTCCGGGAAGCAGAGGTCGTAACCCGTGGAGGAAATGTACCGGGTGATGACAGCGAACAGGCTGACAGACGTTGGGCGATACTAATGGATCGTTGTATGAGAGCCTCCAGACCGAGCGAGTCATCGTAGATGGCCATGTGTAATCGGATCGAGTTCTGTAGCCCTTGGCGGTAGACCGAGACAAGCGCCGGCTCATTCCATCCACAGGTCGCCGCAAGGGTGCGGAACTGGAGGGCATAATCCGCCACTGAAAGGCGTCCTTGTCGAAGCCTCAGCAGTAGATCGTGCACCGAAAGAGTATCCACTGCTTGGCCAAAGACCTCTTTAAAGTGCTCAAGAAAAGACTTCAGATTAGTGGTACGTGGTCCTCCGGCCTGCCAAATCCCGGATGCCCAGTTCAGGGCCTTACCGCTCAGGAGGGAGATGATGAAGGCTACCTTGGATTTGTCCATGGAGAATTGACCGGGGTGCAACTGTATGTAGAGCTCACATTGGAGACAGAACCCGCTACACTCCTCCACAGAGCCAGTATATCGGTTGGGTAGGGCTATGGAACTAGACGGCGATGGTGGGTTAGACGGAAGGAGTGCAGGTGCGGGTTGGTTCCGGAGTAGGGTAACCAGTTCAGAGAGGGGATCAGAGGGAGCTGGAGGTGAAGGACCGGGAGAAGTCTGTGGTGTGGTCATGGTGGCAGGTTCAGTCTACTGTCAGGGTTCTGGTAGACGGAGAGCACACCATGGAAGTAGATAAGAAAAAAGGAGTTTATTTCAAAAACAGGAAAATCCAAAAACAGGTGAGTATTTCAAAAACAGGTACATCCAAAAGCAGGTAAGTATTTCCAAAACAGGTATATCCAAAAACAGGTATGTATTTCAAAAAACAGGTATATCCAAAAGCAGGTAAGTATTTCCAAAACAGGTATATCCAAAAGCAGGTAAGTATTTCCAAAACAGGTATATCCTGTCCGTTGGGTTACCAAAGGTGCACACCAATTCAGTGACTCTCTCAATCACTCCACTTGCTTCCATCCTTCCTAATTCATCTCTCACTTTCTAAAGCAGCGGCAATGGAACTCTACGAGCTGTATTAACGGCATATGATTCTGCTCCTTCTCTGAGTTGAATCTTATCTGGTTCAGTCTTTAGCTTTCCTTGGTCCCCGACAGTTGTATTGATCTCTTCTATCCTTTTAACCATGCCCATTTCTTTAGCTGCCCTTCCGCTGAGAAGGTTATTCACTGTTGTGGCTTTTACGACATATATGGTCAGTTCATACTGTTTCGCTTTGTGCTTTACCTGGCTTCTGAATTGACCCATGCATTTTAGCTGGCCCCCTGGAATGTTAAGTACGAGATTAGCTTTGCAGTTATTGTTTCTTTTGTAGGTTTTGGAATGTCTCTTCGCTTATTATTGTCACATCCGCCCTGTAACTATTTTAAATGCTACTGGTGTGTTTCCAATTGTCAGATTGACAGTCCACGTTTCTGTGCTGCCTTTCCCTGTCTGTTGTACAGATCCCAGGTAAAATGAGTCAGCTTCTCTTTCTTCCCTCATGACTTCATGGACTAATTTAGTTTTGCACATGCGTTCCCAATGGTCTTTTTTGTGACATCTCCTGCATTCCGCTTCTAAGGCTGGACATTGCTCTCTGTATTTATGTTTTGTTTTGCCACGTCTGCTGCATTTGATATCACTTTTCTTTGTTTTTCTGTTGGATGACCTGGTGAGTAACTTCCTCAGCTTGTCTTACCATTTGTACGGCAATATCCAATGTGAGATCTTTAAATAGTTGTAATCTTTTAGACAGGTCCTTGTCTCTAATTCCTACAACCAATCTCTCTCTAATGTTCTCATTTCTGTTAGCACCAAAGTCACAGTTTTCTGATAACTTGTACAGTGCACAAATAAATGTCTCTTTCCCCTGATCTTTGGGTTCACTGGTGAAACTGCGCCCTCTCGTGTATAACGTTGGTCTGCGGTACAAAGTAGTCATCGTATTTCTTCAGAACTGTCTCGAAATCGTCTTCTTTCTCTCTTTCATTGAAAAGGAATGATTTGTAAATGTTTTCTGCCTCGTTTCCCATCGCGTAAATCAATGTACTCACTTGGACCGTCCCGTCCTCTTCTGTGAGTTTGGCAGCCGTTCTGTATCTCACAAAGCGCTGCCACCATGATGGCCATTCTTCCGGCTTGTTGTAAAGTTGTCTGGCAGCTTGAACGGTGGAATTTTTGGGTACTTAGTCCTCTTAGAACGTGGCCACTTCTGACACCATTTCAAGAAAGGAGGCAGGCGATGACTCTTTCCTTAGTTTAATAACAAAAATAATAAAAGAAAAGAAGTACAGACACACATGTGCTTTCTATCTGCGTGCTTACGTCATGCGTTGTTTTTCCTTAACAGGGCTTCTCTTAAAGTCACATACATAATACTTAGACATCTTGGAATTATAATTTGATGTTTCAGTCAAAATTTAGTTATTTACATAACGTTATTGTGATTTGTGATTGTTATCTGTTAATTTGTCAGTATTTTAACTTGCTTAGTGCGTGGGAAGTAACGTCCCATCCCCCGCTGCACTGTGTGACAGACACTGGTGAACGTACTCGGTTACTAACGTAACCTCGGTTCCCTGAGATACGGGAACGAGTACTGCGTAGCAGGACGCTATGGGGGAAACTCATTTTTCTCAGATGACTGAAGCTTTACAATAACGCAGTGAATACTGCACGGCCATTGCTGCGTGCAAAGTAAAACTTTGAGCCAATGGCAGCGAAGCTGCACGGACCTATGGCGATGGCGCCCGCCAAAATGGGCGGGGCTTATGGCTATATAAGCAGACACATCGCTGTAGGGTCCTCAGGTTACTTCGACTGAAGTGACAACCATATGCAGCTTGTAAGCACAGCCAGAAACGCAGTACTCGTTCCCGTATCTCAGGGAACCGAGGTTACGTTAGTAACCGAGTATGTTCCCTATTGATACTTCACTCGTACTGCGTAGCAGGAGCGCTGTGGGGAACCAGTATAATCCCGCCGTGCTACAAATGGAACGAAAAACACCATATAATCCCGAAGCCATGGCTCGAGGATAGGTATGAGGCAGGGAAACCCTGCGGAAGGCAGAAGAGCCAAGCTAATAGGTGGCCTAATCCAGTTAATCGTCCCGATAGTGTGCTAGGTGCCGGTGTGGTTGAGGGCAACCACGGCCCAGCAGTAGTCTTAAGCAGAAAGGACCCGGGCCTGTAAGGCCGGAACGTCCAGACTGTAGAATCTGGTAAATGTGGAAGGCGAAGCCCAGCAGGCCGCCACACAAATATCAGCTATGGAGACTCCACTAGACCATGCCCAGGAAGAGGCGACACCTCTAGTAGAATGGGCCCTAACTCCCGTGGGGCATTGAAGGCCCAAAGAAGAATATGCCAGCGCGATAGCCTCAACTATCCATTTAGATCATTTATGCTTCGTGACCGGAGACCCTCTGGTGCGGTCGCCGAAGCAGACAAAAAGCTGTTCTGACTGCCTGAAGGGGGCAGAACACTCAATGTAAATCTTAAGCGCTCTGACTGGACAGAGCAGATTCAGCTCCGGGTCCTGCTCGGAGGAGGGGAGCGCAGAAAGTGTCACTACCTGTGCTCTAAACGGAGTAGAGAGCACCTTAGGTACGTAACCATGTCTTGGTTTGAGGACTACCTTAGAGTCGTCAGGCCCAAATTCAAGACAGGAGGGGCTCACAGAGAGCACCTGCAGATCGGCCACATGTTTTAACGATGCTAATGTTAGAAGCAGAGCGGTTTTAAGCGTTAGGGGACGGAGGTCCGCAGACTGCAGAGGCTCGAAGGAAGGACCCTTGAGAGCTCTCAACATCGTGGGCAGATCCCATATGGGAATGGTGAGGGGGCGAGGAGGGCGTAGCTGCCTGGAACCCTTCAAGAAGTGAACGACCAAGTCGTTCTTTCCCACTCCTTGGCCTGCTATGGGGGCATGAGAAGTTGCAATTGCTGCCACATAGACCTTGAGCGTGGAAGGGGAGCGGCCCTTATCCAACAGCTCTTGCAGGAAGGACAGAATTAGTGATATGTCACAGGATTCTGGGTCTGCGCCGCGGGTTGCACACCAGGCGGAGAAGACAGACCACTTGAGGGTATAGAGTCGTCTTGTAGACGGAGCTCTAGCCTGTGATATCGTGTTCATGACACTCTCGGGGAGGACCGTACGCTCCCATCGAGAGGCCAAAGGTGCAGAGCCCACAGCTCCAACCCATGTTGGAGGCATCTGTCGTCACCACCATTTGTCTGCATGTGGTGCCCGGGGGCACACCCTGCTCCAACCAAAGAGGATCCCTCTATGGGGCTAGAGCAGTTACACAAACTTGATCCACCAAGACGCCAAGCGTGTGGCGGAACTCTCGGTTTCAGCCAGTACTTCAGCAGACGCATCCAAAGAACACCCAACTGCAGTACTTGAGACACGGAGGCCATGAGACCCAGCATCTTCTGAAACGCCTTGAGGGGGCGTGACGCTCCGGGTGTAAAAGAGGCCGCGAGCTGCTGAATAGCTAGGGCACGGTCTGGCGCGATTCTGGCCATCAAATGGGTCTAATCGAAAACCGCCCCCAGGAACGAAATTCGTTGGCTGGGGACAGAGCGCTCTTGGCAAGGTTGATCCTGAGCCCCACGCATTCTAGATGGCTGAGGAGGAGGGACCTATGGGACCTTAGCTGTTCCTCTGACTGTGCTAGAACAAGCCAGTCATCGAGGTAGTTCAGAATGCAGATTCCCGTCTGCCTGAGAGGGGATAGAGCCGCGTCCATGCACTTCGTGAAAGTGCGAGGAGCTAGAGACAGTCCGAATGGAAGGACCATGTATTGATATGCAACCCCTTCGTAGGCGAATCTCAAGAATCGTCTATGATGGGGGGCTATCTGGATGTGGAAGTAAACGTCTTTCAGATCCAGGGAGAAGAACCAGTCCCCTGGGCATATTTTCGAGAGGATCTGTTTCAGTGTAATCATTCTGAAACGCCGTTTCATAAGGGCGCGGTTCAGATGTCTGAGATCGAGGATGGGGCGGAGACCGACATCCTTTTTGGGTACAAGGAAGTAGCGGCTGTAGAAGCCTGACTCGGTTTGATCTGGGGGAACTGTTTCTATGGCTCCTTTGTCCAGTAAGTTCCTCAACTCCGTGCGCAGAACGTGTGAATTCGCGCTCTGCACTTGGGTGGGGATCACTCCGCGGAACCTGCAAGCGAACTGGAGTGAATATCCTCGCGATATTATCCCCTTTACCCAATCCGATACCCCAGGGATGGCCCGCCAGGCCTCGGCCTGTATGGCAAGGGGTTGAAATGCCACCTTTTGGGGGCTTGACTCCCGCGGGGAGTGGAAGAGGAAGGTTGCTCTTTTTCTGACAATGTTTGTGTTTTATTAAAGTGCCCGCTATAACAGTGGTGGGTTGTGCGGGCGTTAGAACAGACCCAGTATTCACATTGTGGAACAAAAACACATTTTTGCCAGCACCCGGAACAGAGCGGGGTGTTTGGGCGCAGAAAAGAGCCTTCTTTGAAGGAGGTCCAGCTGCAGCGAGACACGGTCCCTTCCTCTTCCTCACCTCGGTCTCAGGATGGTGCCTGAGGCGCAGGGTCCAGCGTGATCTTTGGCCGGGGTCCCTGACGCTGAGGGTGGGGGAAACATCTCCCAGAGCGAGAGCGTTGATGCATCTCAGCTCCTGTTGCCTTCTGAGCAGTGGGGGGTGTGGCCTTCACCGGCTGCCGAGTCGGTGCTGGCTTGGGGCGAGCCAACGCAGGTCTGGATCCGGGTCTCTTGGGCAGGAAGTGCTTCATGGCCTGCGAAGATTTATGCACTGCCATGAAACATTCCGCAAAACCCTCCACCGCTGGTCCGAGAGGCCGCCGAAGGGGAATCGAAGCGCCGAGGAAGGGTACCTTGTCAGCCTCCTTGATCTACATGAGCGTCAGCCACAGATGGCTCTCGAGCACCACGAGAATGGCCATCGATCTGCCTATCGCCTGGGCTGTGGCCTTGGTGGCGCGTAGAGCGAGATCCGTCGCGCTCCGCAGCTCTTTGAAGGGTGCGATGTCGGTACCGGATTCGTCCATGCCCTGGAGGAGTTTGGCCAGGTATACCTGAAGCACTGCCATGGAATGCAGTGCTGAAGCCGCTTGGTTGGCGGACGAGAATGCGCGTCCAGCGAGGGCCGAGGTGGTTTTGCACGGCTTGGAGGGATGAGCCGCTTTCGCTGTCCAACCGATGGCCGAGGGCGGACACAGATGTGCGGCCACCAACTCATCCAGGGTAGGCAGCTTGTCATATCCTTTTTTCTCTGCGCCGTCAACCGAGGTGAGAGCGGAGGAAGAAGAGGGTCGTAGATGGGCCGAGTAGGGGGGCGCCATGACCTGGTGAGTTCATGGTGAACCTGGTGAAGAACGGTGAAGTCCGCTGACGAGGGGCTAGGCAGGAACCGGTAGGAACCATTGTCCAGGTGGTTGCAAGCGGGTTCCTCCGGAGAGGACCACTTTAAGCCCAGCTCCTCCACAGCTTTAGCGAGGACCCGAAAAACCTCGGAATCCACACCCGGCGCGGGTTCGCTGTGCTCTACAGACTGCAGGGGGGCGGAGTCGAAAACCGAGCCCAACAGCTCCTCCCCGTCTGAAGCCGCTAACGACATGCTGTCGTCTTCCTCAAATTTGCTTCCGCCAAACGAGACCATGTCACCGGCGGATGTCGGTGGATGCTAGTCAGCCTGGGAAAAACGAACCGGCAAAATTTCTCTCTGTGGAGAAGGCGAGGCACGCTGAGGGGATGTGAGCCCGCACTTCCCCGAGCGCTTAGTTCCTCTACCCTGCTGCTTCGTCTCCGCAGAGCCCTGTGGGGGGTGAAGCAGGAGGGATCGAGGAGCGGATTCGCTATCTGAAAAGAAAGCTATCCGCGAGCGCAGAGAGGAGAGACTCATGCTCTCACAATGAGGGCATTCCGTCTCTCTGAGTGCGTCTTGAGCGTGGGAAGCTCCCAAGCATGAGACGCACTCGCCGTGACCGTCAGCGGCGTGCAGGCGTACCCCACACGAGTGACAGGGATGGCACGGCATTTGCAACAACGCCGCAGGAAATTTGCTTAGGAAATTTGTCTTTTAGAGCTTTGCCGGATGGCGGCAGGGAAAAGGAACCAGCGCTGCTGAAGGCCAGCGAATCGCTGAGCAGAGAGGTCCAGTCTGCTGCAGTGCTTTTCCAACGGCGAAGCTATCAGTCCGAGTAGAGAGGTAGAAGTCGTCACTGAAGGAGAAGAGATCTGAGGACCCTACGGCGATGTGTCTGCTTATATAGCCATAAGCCCCGCCCATTTGGCGGGCGCCATCGCCATAGGTCCGTGCAGCTTCGCTGCAATTGGCTCAAAGTTTTACTTTGTATTCACTGCGTTATTGTAAAGCTTCAGTCATCAGAGAAAAATGAGTTTTCCCCATAGCGTCCTGCTATGTAGTACGAGTGAAGTTATCGATAGGGAACTTCAGCTCTGCTCTGTGTGTATAAGGGTATGTTAATTTTTTAATGGAAATATAAAATTACTGTTTTTTTTTGTACTGTACAATTAACAAGGGCTAGCATTCAAAGGTAAGTTAGTGATATTGTATAGTTTGGTTGACAGTTATCGTGGTGTCTTTCAAATGAATTTACAATGAACGCTATTTTAAACGTAGCATCTGGTCGTCTGTGTTTCTGTTTGCATATTAATAACTTATATTCTATATATATGTATGTATATAGTACACTGTGTAACGCTATATGAGGAAAATACACACATGTAAGGTTGATATACATCCAGACGGTTATAACAAAAAACCTGACAGGATGATCAGACATAGAAAAAAGGGTTTTGTTTTACTGTAGGTAAACTATACATTAAGAGTATTTTTCCATTTTTTAATTACAGGGGAAAGTCAGTGAGTGTTGGTATAGCATTGAATGAGTGAAATTGCCCTGTTTATTTATTGTAGGTATACCATTAAAACACAGAAAATGTCCACTTTTCTACTATAAGTATAGCATTAAATAACAGAAAATAACAGTTTTTTTAATATACATAAACATTTTAAATAACAGAAAATGTTTTTTACAGTAGTTATACCATTAAAAAACTCGAAATTTCTTGTTTTTTTTACTGTGGGCACACTGTCAATTAACAGAAAATTTCCGTTTTTAATTCTGTGTAATAAGCTGTCAGTACTTTTTCAGTTTTTTTACGAATTTTTTTTACAGTGGGGGATTAAAAGAGGGTAAATGTGCAGTTTGTGGGTTATTTTACTTCCACCCGGTTACACAAATCTAGGGGGAAAGATCTTACAGAAGCTACATGAGTTATAAAGCAAGTCAGGGGAGTGAACACCACTATTCAGTTTCGGAGTGCTCAATAAAATCAATGAGAATGATAAAGGTGAACAGGTTTGGCTTACAGTTCATAATGAAAGGACTTGAGCACAAGGCTTGACTCAATCTCTATGTCCTGAAATGAATCGATAGAAGCAGGGAGAGGTACTGGCCATATAGCTCAAATGTGAGTGGCCCCTAAAGTGTCTCTGTTCTGTCACAAGCACTAAAAGCTAGTGTAGTAATAGGGCCGACAGTTATTAGTTGCACGACTAGCTTCAAGGCACTTCAATTGCACAATAGGTAAACATCAATATTTGTTTGAAATCAATCAAAATATGCATGGCCTACTTAAACTGCTTATACTTAAATGGTTATGGAATAAAATGCCATAACTTATATACCCACTTTGTCAGATGGCAGCGTTTTCCAATATTTCAATTTAGTACCACTGTCTGACTGACAGGAAGATGTGTGATTTGAATATGTGCACTCTGTAAATAGCACTATTGATTGCATACCTGAATGATTAAATAAAACCTTAAAACTGATCAAAATGATTATTGAGAATTTAAATGATGTTTTATGCTATAAATGAATGTGATCAGACAGGGAAAATCAAATATATAGGGGAGATCAGGACACAGGAAAGGCTTTTAGGTTTTGGCTCAATCATTTAAAATATACAGTATAAAGTTAAAATAATCTTATCTTCACACAAGCAACATACACATATCTGCTACAAATTATTATTGAGAATTTAAATGATGTTGTATGTCATAAATTAATGTGATCAGACAGGGAATATCTAATATATATGGGAGATCAGGACCGTAGTGTATTGTTCATACACAGCTATTACATGCATTATGGTAGCTTGTAAAATCCCTGTATGTGACGCAATGCGCATGTGTGAGAGCGGTTGTCTCAAATCGGTAAGCAGTAAACAGACTCTGCAGAAATGGTTATCCGTGTTGTTTCTTCGCATCCAAAACATAACAAGGACACACGTTTTTGGTTTTGGCTCAATCATTTAAAATATAGAGTATAAAGTTAAAATAATCATATTTTCACACAAGCAACATACACATATTTGCTAAAAAAGAACACTTAAAGTTTGTTTACAGAACTTTTCGTTTTTATATAGTTACACCGAATGTGCTAGAAGTGCTAATGTAACAACTTAGCCTAGTAGGTGGGGTACATTGTAAGACTTGCTAAAAATAAAACATATACTAACAAATAATTCAATATTATTCCATCTACACTACTGTCGAAAGTTTAGGATCACTTGACAAAAATGTTTCACATGACCTTAAAACTCTTTTAATCTGAATATGTATGTTAAAGATCAGGTATCACACGCAGTTTCTGCCAATCTCATATTAATCTTGAGTACCTATACAGTAGTATTGCATACGTCGTATCTTCGAAGAGTATTTAGTTTGATCACATTTATTAAAGATAGATACAACTGTATGATTATTTCTGGACAAACACGAGCTGCTGGAGCCTGGCAGTGGGAAGGAACTTCAGCACGAGCACACAACACATCATCGCATTAATCCATCGTGTTTTTTACATTATGCACGTACATGCCGATGGACAACAAAACACAGACATATGACTTAGTTTCACAGTATCAAATGCTGAACTTAAGTCTAGCAAAATTAAGATTGTAGTACACCCAGAATCCACCAATAGTAGACTATCATTCATTACACGAACAAGTGCGGTTTCTGTGCTGTGCAATGGTGTCAGGGTTGACAGGAGAAGAACCCAAATGCAGGCAGCAGTGCAAGCAACGAAGAAACTTTAATAATAAAACAAAAACCCACGATGGGGGAAAAAGACAGGAACGTACCTAAAACATGAAACAAAAGACTTCCCACAAGGGGGCAAAAAAAAAGAGAACAGGATAACTCAAACTTACTAATTAAATGGCGGAGACAAGACTATATAACATACACGACAAGAGGCAGGGAATTAAACAAGACAAGGTAATCTGACTAGGCAAGGTAACAGCAAGGTAACACAGCAAACGACAAGGTAACATCACAAAACGAACTATAACAGGACAGCAAACACAAAGGCATTAAATAGGGAGACTAACAAAGGATAATTAACAAGGGACAGATGTCGGGAATGAAACACTGATGGGAAGCTAAATGAGGAAATGAGAGGGGCGGGGCCAAAGACGAGACCGAAGAGAGCGCATGTTATGTCAGAACCAACAATAACATGTCTCTCTCCACACAAAACATGAGGCTCTGTCATGATCCTGCCACTAGACCAAGAAAGACATGACATAATGAGGCAGAATCATGACAAATGGGTGAAAGCCAGACTGTGTTCAAAGGTTCAAAGAAATCATGTGCACTTCGAAAATTTCTTAGCTGAGTGGCAACTACCTTCTCCAAGGTTTTTGCGAGGAATGTTAAGTTAGAGATGGGTCTATAATTGTTCATATTAAGATGGTCTAGGCCAGATTTCTTAAGGATTGGGGTTACTTCAGCAATTTTTAACTCTTCAGGAACAATAGCAGATACTAAACTACAAATTATCAGATTAGGTATGGTAGGGGATATATCTGAAGCATGTCAGTCGGTGCCGGGTCAAACTGACAAGATTTTGTTAGATTTCATAATCAGATCACTTATTTGCAGGAGCGACAAAATCGAAATTGCTAAAATGCTAAACTGAGCTCTTGGTTATAAGACCCTAAAACAGTGCAAGCGGTGCAGGTTTGAGGAGTATCTAGAGCAATAGAAGCAGTGACTGACTGCAATTTATCTGAAAAAAAACTGAAGAAAACCATTTACCAGATGTTCAGAAGATGAAATGTTATGTTTTAGAGGGTTGGTGAGCTTATTCACAAGAGTATGAAGGGTCTTGGGTCTACATGTAGAATTTTTAATAGTGGAAGAAAAATATGAGGTACGTGCTGAGGTGAGGGATGCAGGGTAATTATGTAGATGTTCGGTGTAAGCATGAGAGAATACAGCATGCTCAGTTTTCCTGTACAGTCTTTCCAGAAGACATCCTTTTGCTTTCATAGCTTCATATGAAAGCAATAGCTTTCATTGCTTTCATAGCTTTAGTTCTGTAGTGAACCAGGGTGATGCATGAGTGGATGGCACTAGCCTAGTCCTAACTGGGGCATGTTCATCTACTATTTGTGAGATAACCCTGTTGTAGGTATAGAACAAATTTCTGAAGGACAGGATAACATTGGACAAGACAAAAATTATGTTCTAATGGAAGCAGAGAGAACCAGTGGGTTCACTGAGCTAAGTTTGCGATATGAGATCAACTTTTTTTAACACAAAACTGGGATAGGAAAGCTAAAACCAAAATGTAACAGTCTGTGATCAGAGAAGGCAAAATCAGTGCCAGTAACAGTCACATTTTGCAAACCAGATGTACAGATTAGATCAAGTATATGACCCTTGGAGTGAGTTGCAAAATTAACATGGCATAAAAAATTACCGTGGCGCCATGAGAGCAGAAGTGGCTTAACTGGCTGAGATTTAAGTGGAAGTATGTCATTGCCCTGTGTGCATATACCCCATTGTGCCAACATATTTCTTTCTTTCTTTCTTTCTTAAGAAAACTAAATTTTTATTAAAAATGTTTTTAAAAATGGATTAGTTTGACCAAATAATACATAGAAATTCCTCCAATACTCAATGCAATATAACAGAGTTAATTTATTTTGGGTTACAAAATAATTCCCGTAGTTACAATTGTGTTATTCAAAGATTTGGACGGGTTTGCTATTATTCTAAAATGTGGAAAAAATATAATTTATATTAAGTGATCATAAACTTTTGACAGGTACTTCATATAAGTGGATATTGTTTGTGCATCTGTCTATAATAGCTAGATATCCACACATCTAACCATCATTCTATTATTTCACATAGGAAAAAAACCAATACTGTTTTTACCCCTGATATTGTATTTGCATTTAGCATAATGATTAATGGAATTTACATTGTTTTCATTTCATTATCCTTGTACACTTGAAGACTTCGTTTAAAACAAAAACAACCCAGGGTTAAGAGCTGTGTGAACAGCCCTTTGTGTCACTTATAGGTATTTCATAGGTTCTGTGTTAAATTAGGTAATGCAGCCTCTTCCATCTATGTACAAACTTTAGTATAGGTATGGGCATTCATTCATTCTGATTTCTGCATGCTTGGAGCTGCAGCTCCGTGACTAGACTCGCAGATGAGTGTAAGTGGCTTTGGCAGAGAGAATTTTTCCTGGGGCAGTTTGTTTTTCCACAGACAGCTGTCCCTTAACGTGTCGAGAGCCATACTGAATGGTTGAGCAGCCTCAGGCAGGAAATTAAAGGTATATTTAATAAACAAATAAGTGAGGGAAAATTCAAGATAAAAGAAGCCAATAGTAACAGAGCACAAAGCCTTCTTCAAATTAAAACTGCACCAGTGACTCCTGAAAGAATTATATTTTCTATTGTGAATCTTTCATCGTGTAGAGAATCTGGGAAGAGATATCAGAGTTGTGGCGGACATCTGTCTTCCATATAACTGTCACAATACTTGTCTGTGTTTTGCTTAGTGTTTCCACCATTTTGTATTGTTTTATACTGCCCCACCCTGATTGTGTGCACCTGTGTCTTGTTAACTTGATTAGTTTGTCTATATACCAGTGTTTCTCTTGGTAGTTGTCAGGTATTGAATATTATGGAGGGGAAAGGGCCTTCTAATGATTATCTTGATGAGGGATTTAAATTATATGAACTTATGAGAGCAATTTTAAAAGCTAGCAAATTATAGGCCTATTGCATTATCGTCTAACTTGTGTAAGATTATGGAATGTATGATAGTGTGCAGATTGAATTATACATTAGAAAGGAATTATCACACCTCATCAGAGTGGTTTCCGTAAAGGACGCAGCACAATAGATGTTGCCATATGTTTAGAGACAGACATAAGAAAAGCTCAAGTCATTAAAGAGGTAGTAGTAGGCATATGTTTTGATATTGAAAAAGCCTATGACATGCTATGGAAGGAAGGGTTATAAAGTTGGAACGAATTGTTAAACTGGATAAAATATGTTTTGATTAATAAAACAGTTCAGGTAAGGGTTGGATCATCATATTCCAGAATATATGGAATTATATTCATTATATGATAGATAATGGTACTAGGTAGTGTATGCAGTCCTATAATGTTCAACATCATGATAAATGATGTCTTCCAAAATGTTAAAGTAGGAATAGGAAGATCTCTATAGGCTGATGACGGAGCGATATGGAAGAGGTCGGGACGTAACATATCACATGTAACACAAGTCATACAAACCGTGTTAATGAAGCGGAAAAATGGGCCAACAAATGGAGTTTTCGATTATCCATTGCTAAAACCCAAGTAGTAAAATCGTATTCCAGAAGTAAAGGTGAAGTTATATGGTCAGGCACTTGAACAAGCTTCAGTTATAAGATATTTAGGGATATGGATGGACTCCAGGCTGACTTTCAAGACACATGTACAGAAAGTGGTAGAGAAATGCAAAAAAAGCAACAATGTGATAAGATGTCTATCAGGAATGGATTGGGAAGCGAGTAGAAAATCTTTACAATGAATATATGATGCTTTGATAAGGTCAGTAATTGATTATGGATGTATTATTTATGGATCTGCATCGGAATCTTTGATTAAAAAAATTGAAATGGTTCAAGTACAATCATTAAGAATATGTTGTTGAGCTTTTAGATCTATGGAAGCATATTGGATGCTATTTTCAATTTGAAATGCAATACGCAAAATGGCAATGCAGTATGTAAAATGACAATGCAATTGTGTATTTAAATATACATTTTAAATAATATATGTGCAACATTAAGTGCAAAATGAAAATAAAAATTCAATTATATCAATTACATTTTTCAGTTCCCACACTAGTTTTAATATGTTATTTAAATGGATATTTTTAACGCTCTAAGTTGCAAAATGAAAAGGCATTCCCCTGATTGATTATATATGTTCAAGAAAGTCAAGCAAAACTGTAGCAAAATGAAAATTCAAATGTTATTTTCCCTAAATGCATTAACATTAACAGGTTGAACATTTGGGATTGCATTTTCATTTACACACAGCGCGTTGGGTGTTGCAAAATTCAACATGGACTTGAAAATGCATTTCGAGCTGGCCACGCCCCCTTCCCGATACAGCGTCATCGTGTGAAGGCGGAGACAGCATTGCTCGTTACGTGCATGGATGTGCGGCTGCAGAACTGATAAAAACATTAAATCGCATGCACACGAATTGGAGCACAAAGACAAAAATTACCATTGTTGTGCAAGTTACTTCCAAACTGTAATACATTACAGATTACTTGTTACTGTTATTTAAAAGTAATCCCTTACCATACAATATTACTGTCTCAGAATTGTAATACGTTACATGACTCCTGCATTACTTTTGAGTTACTTTCACCAAAATAACTACAGAAGTAGAACTTAACATTCTAAAATAAGTCTTTGTGTTTTTGTATTTTCAAAATATAAAATACTTTTTGCCAATCAACCTCTTTAGACTGCTGATTTCTTGAATTAACTAGGCTATACACAAATAAATACAAAAAAATACTAGATTAAATTCAAAATACTATCACAAAATAATAGTATTTTGTATTTCAAATGGATGTATTTGAATACACTGCCCATCCATGCAGTCTAATAAGGAGGTTGATTGGCAAGAAGTATTTCAGTTTGAAAATACAAAAATACTAAGATTAAACACATTTAAATACAAAAAATTTTTTTCAAAGGTATTTAAATACAAAATAGTCCCATCTCATCACTGAACTAGATTATATAGAATTCTAGCTAGTCATCATGTAAATGTTAGCATACCTTGTCATTGCTGCTGGTCCATATTCTTGCTAACTAGCTTCCTGAAAGCAGCCCAATGACCCCTCAAAACCCGCCCAAAATGAATGAAAACTAGCCCAATTATTTTCCGGTGTCAAATCAAAGTTAACAACTGTCAAAAGACGTTTATATTGCTACATTTACTTATCTGAATGGTTTCCTAGGTATTGTATGTATTTTTTGTTCTGATGAACTCAAAATATGTTTTGGGGGATTTTTCTGCTATGGTAGTCAATGATGCCAAATAATTTTCAGTTGCTAACATTCTAGCAAATATATTTGTGTTCAATCGAACAAAGACATGTATAGACAGGTTTGGAACAACTAGAGGGTGAGTAATCATAACAGAATTTTCGTTTTTGGGTGGAGTGTCCCTTTAAAAAAGATCCCATGTGTGCTCGAGGCCACGCATGGAAATGGACGAGAAACGTGTTTTCTCTTCGTAAGACATGCAAAAACTTGCTTAAGAAATAAGCATGGTTAAATTTATTGCATATGCACAATGTGTACAAGCACACTGTTAAAAAAAATCTGTAAAAAAACAGTAAAAAGTCTGGCAGCAGAGTTTCCAGACATTTTCCGTAAAATTACGGGAAAAAACTGTTTCACAAAATTATATGAAATAAACTGTAAAAATACAGAGCCAATTTTACGGTCAAAATTGGTTAAATTACAGTATAGCACTGTTGATAATTGCTCATTAAACTGTGTAAAAACAGATAAATTATATCAAAATACATTAAAAAACTTTTCAGGGTAATCTCTGTAAATTTAGGAATTTTTAAGTAATTTTATTAAATTTCTCTGTCAATCTACAAAGGAATTTACTTTTAAAAAACATTTTAAATGTATAATAACTAAGAAACTACTAATAAAAGCCAAATGTCCAAATGTACATTAACCAGTTATAATAAAGATATATTAAAATACTGTTAAAATACCTACAATACTGTTAATTAAAAGTAATTATCAGTTATTTGAATCTATAATGAAACTCAGGTCACAGGCCTACAATAATTTCCTGTTAAATTCTTTACATGAAAAATAAATACGCAATATTAAAAAAAACAGTACTTTATTTTGTACCTTCAATGAAACAGAACAAGACATTCTGGGGAAATGCAAAAATATATATATTTTTAAATGTTCATCTGACAGTGGGAATACAAGCGGAGTATATCAGATTCAGAACATAGCTCTGTACATGCAAAGTATTCGTTACACATCTAGACATTATTTGAGCAATTTGAGTCATATAGATTACTTATGCTGCCTGTAGGTGACTTGGATTGTCAGAGTTTTGGTCCCCCTCACTGTCATTATATGCCTTCTAAAAATCCTGAAGTTATCTGCTGAAGAAAGAAAAACATACATCTTAGATGGCATCAGGTAAACCTATTTTTCAAATATCAACGGTCGCAGCAAAATACTTATATTGACTGCAAATCTCTATGTACATTATACACTATATTCAGTTTACTTTCTTATAGCAAAACCTCCCAAGAGTTACTTTTGCAATAACCAATCTTGCACAATCACATTGAACCTACAAGGACAACACAAATTATTAATAATGGATATTATAGGAAAATGATACAGTGTAGATCAAATTTAATTCATTGCCACTGTCAAAGCAATCCTATGGAATCAAATTTGTCACGATCGGGCGTGGAGGAAGAACCCAGATGCAGGCAGGCAGTGATGAAGGGGTTAACAGAAATACTTTATTGGACATTAAACAGAAACAAAAAACCCACGAGGGGGGAAAAGGCGGACACGGTAACAGAACAAGAACTCAAAACAAAACACTTCCCACGGGGGGGAAAAAATAAACTAATAAACCAAACAGCGACACAACGTCTTAAACCAAAAACACGGCAGGGAAAAAACACAAGAAACTCACAGACTACGGAAATCACGGACAAGGCACGGAACGACGGCACAAGCACAAGGTAAAGGTAAATGAAACATACTCGGTACAACGTACAATCCACGAGCACAGGACAAAGAAACATGAGGGCATTTATAGGGAAGACAAACGAAGGATAACGACACAGGGCAGGTGAGGGTAATCAGACACGGCCGGGAAACAATACAGGAAACGAGAGGGGCGGGGCCAATGACAAGACACTGGAGAGACCGCATATTGTCAAAAGGACAATAATATGTTTCTCTCCACACATAACCAAAGACTTTGTCATGGCTCTGCTACAGGACCAAAAAAACATGACTAATAGAGGCAGAGCCATGACAGTTGTATGTTGTTTAGGTGAGAACAAAAATAAATGTCAAAATAAATTACATTTGTGTCTGTAGAATTACCAGTTGACCTCTAAAATACCCTAAATACATAATTACCTTCAACTGCATTTAATGACAAAGCAGTTGCAATTTTACATAATTTTTATAGAGAAAATCCGTAAATTATTACTTCGTTGCATTTTGGGAACTGTAAAAATATTATAAATTGCTTTTAAAAAGCATAATATTTCTGTAATTTAAAATTACAGGAAATTAACCATAATTTAAAGGTACAGTGCGGGATGTTTTGTATGATCTATTAACAGAAATGCAATATAACATACAAAACGGTGTCTTTAGCTGTGTATAAAAACCTTACGTAATGAAAAGTTATGTTTTTATTACCTTAGAATAAACCAGTTGTATCTACATAGGGAGCGGGCCTATCTACATGGAATTTGTTATGTTGCGCAGCCATGTTTTGTACAGTAAGCTCTAACGGACAAATGGCTCTACAGAGCGCGTTTCGTATATGTTGGTCTTTTGTGTGTGTTTTTAGATGCAGCTTGCGTCATCACTGAGTTGAAGACGCACAAAGTAAGTCGTAGTACGGAGAGGAGGAGGAGTAGTCATCGTCTAGCTGAAGCAATTGATTGTTCTGTCTTAGAAGTTTTGATAAAATGGAGGACCATGCGTATTGTGCACAAGCGCCGACAGAGCGTGAATCTCCGTCGTCAAAGAAGCGCAAACGTGATGCTGCTAAACGAATTGGAGACAAACGGCGGCGTTCCTGACTTTACAAAGGGGGAGACAAACGTCTACTAACTTACACAACTGCCTATGTCACTGTCAGATCAAACGCTTTGAACAGCGTTGCTATTTAAGATTAGCTAACTTTAGTTACTTCACTACTCTCAGCGTGTACTAGATAGCACGCAAGAAATATATCTAATTATAGAATTGTAACTTTCGCAATAGAATACATGTTAAATGATTAATTACGTTAATATGTTGCCTTACCTGCTTGTATCACTGCTATCCGCTGTCTCAGTAGACGACATCTTTTTTTACTGTTGCGGCCTCCGTCGCAATTGGGTGGGCAAATGACTCAGATATTCGTTGCAAAACTATAATACAAAGCTAGTGGCCGCTGATTTTCAAGAACTGAGCCTTTAATTAGTAATTTTTAGTACAGCAAAAATCCGTAAAATAACAGGCATTAACTTTTTAATGGAAAAAAGGAAAAATTCTGTAAAATAATACAGACCATTACCTGTAAAATTACATGTTTTTTAACAGTGCACGTCAATGTTTTAGTTGAAAAAAACTCAACTCTGAGCAGAAAAGCGCTTCACATCATGTGTGCTTTTTTCCATTGTCCAATCGAATGAGTGGAGAGGCGGGCCTTCCCGGAACTTTACAGTTGATTGAAACGTCCGGAGACTGCAATGATGAAGGAGAAACTTGTGCTGCCTGACACTGGTTAACCGAGAAAGGTCCAAGCAAACGCCCTCTGCTTGTACCTTTTTAAAGTTTCTGATAATAAGACAGTTAACAGGAACTAGAGTGCTCGCTCTATAATCCTTGACTGACAGGACAGCTGTTTCGGTGATTACCTACCAACATAAATAAACGCTGCGCGCTGCTCTTTTCGAAGAGTCACCAAAAGAGCAGCGCGCGCATCGCGTTTTCGAACATGAAAAGCGCGTTCTGTCTGATTGCACCCAAAGACGGCTCTGAGCTGCAGAAAAAGAAGCCGGCGCTGGCGTTTAAAAAAGCGCTCAGCACTTTTTTTGAAAACAAGGTTTATTACATAGGATTATAATGTAAAACAGAAGCTAGCAGCTTCGAAAAAGAAGTCAAGTCTGAGCATGGCCTTATTCTGATTTTCTGATTTTTTTATTCTGATTTTCTATTCTGTTGTGTTCAACAGAACAAAAACATTTACACAGGTTTGGAATAATCTGAGGGTGAATAAATGATGACAGAATTTTCATTTTTGGGTGAACTATCCCTTTGAGGTTTGGACAACTTTATTCACTTAAGTTTCTAATCCCAGGCATGTTAATAGGTGCAACTAAAATATTTTAAAACTTTTAAATATTAGAATGGTCTTTTCTGTTCTGTTTCTTTTTCAAAACAGCATCATGGCATTTGTTGCTTTATCAATTACAGAAGCATCCGTATTGATACACGTATCAGTAAGGAATGCATCGCGATATACAGTATTGCTGTATTGATGTTTCGAGCACGGCCATATTTGAAGCCTTGTTCCATGTGCCCCTTTTATACTTTGAGCACCTGCCCCTTTAAAGGTCTCTGCACGGACCTGCACAAACTGTTTCTGAATGATTATGTTAAGATATTGACAACAATATATATTGTTATATTATTGACTAAGACAACAAATACTGAATGTGTTTATAATGAAAACGTGTATGTGCAAGCGATTTAAACCTATCATCTCTGCAGTCGTACGTGTTTTCAACATCTCAAAACAACACAGGTAACGATCCGCCTTCACGCAATGACGCTGTATCGGGGAGGGGGCGTGGCCAGCTCGAAATTAATTTTCAAGTCCACATTGAATTTTGCAACACCCAACGCGCCGTGTGTAAATGAAAATGCAATCCCAAATGTTCAACCTGTTAATGTTAATGCATTTAGGGAAAATAACATTTGAATTTTCATTTTGCTACAGTTTTGCTTGACTATCTTAAACATATATAATCAATCCGGGAATGCATTTTAATTTTGCCACTTAAAGAGCGTTAAAAATACCCATTTAAATAACATTAAAACTAGTGTAGGAACTGAAAAATGTAATTGATATAATTTATTTTTTATTTTCATTTTGCACTTAATGTTGCACATATATTATTTAAAATGTATATTTAAATACACAATTGCATTGTCATTTTACATACTGCATTGCCATTTTGCGTATTGCATTTCAAATTGAAAATAGCAACCAATATGCTTCCATAGTAGATCTTCTCCTATATCAGCACTACAGGTAGATGTAGGAGAAATGCACGTGAGCATACGTAGATTAAATTTAACAATGAATTACTGGATTAATATTAAGGGGCATTCAGAGACACATCCGGTCAAGGAAATACTTAAAGAATGCTGGGAATATGGAAATGGAAACATCAAAAGTTTTGGGTGGACAGCAAATAAACATGCTATGAATTTGGAGATTACTGAAATACCGGTTAGTCCATCCATTGTCGTACCCAATATTCCTCCATGGTTACTTCCTGTGCCTCAAATTGATTTTAATCTACAATATAAAATCAAAAATAATAAATTTATATCTAAGGAGGATGTTGTTCAGCAGTATTTGGATCAAGTATACTCTTCATATCTTCTGATGGGTCAAAAGATCCTACAACTGGGTATACAGCTGCAGCTGTTTATATTCCAAATTTACAGGACAACATTCAGAAAAGGATAACTAATCATGTGTCTGTTTTCACTACAGAGTTTATAGCAATTTTGTTGGCTATGCAATGGGTGGAGGAAGCTAAGCCAAAGAGGGTGGTTGTTTGCTCAGATTCTCTGTCAGCTTTAAGCAGTTTAATAAGTGGAGAATCAAATACAAGACAAGAACTAATATACGAAGTACTCATATATTATCTTAGGTTACAGAAAATGGGAATCGTTTTGAGGTTAATTTGGGTACCAGCACATGTGGGGGTTCAAGGCAATGAAATAGTGGATAAATTGGCTAATCAGGCAATGAAACAAAAGAATGTTGAAGTGCAAATTCCACTTAGTAAAGCAGAAACAAAAGGAAGAATGAAAAAACATATGTATAAAAAATGGCAAGGCATGTGGGATAGGGAAACTAAGGGCAAACACCTATATAATATTCAGAAACAAGTTGGTAAAGGCAGATTATGTTTCAATAGGAGGAGAGAAGATATCATTTTTACACGACTCCAAATAGGACACTCTGGATTAAACCATTCATTGTTTATAATAGGAAAACATCAAAACGGATTATGTGTATTGTGTAGTAAAACAGAGACAGTTGAGCATGTACTTCTACACTGTGCAGGATATAACAAAGAAAGAGAAGAATTATGTAAGAGATTGAAAGACCTAGGATTAATACATTTTAATTTATCAAATGTTTTAAGCACTGCCTCAGGACAAACAGGAATACAGAAAGAAATATTTAGATATCTCAAGAGCACGGGTTTGGACAACAGAATTTAAGAAACACCTAAATATATAATGTTTTTTTTTTGGTTTGTGTTGATTTTCTCCATTAATTCTTCACACTCCAGTCCAGTTGGTGGCGGTAATACACCATAAATTGGCTTGTCAACCGCCAATAAACAAAACAAGAAGAAGAAGTTGTTGGTTATTGTTTCCATGTTATGGATGTTTCTCGTGTTCTGTTTCTGATTAACTATTTTTGGATTATTGCTTGTTGGAAGTATTAAACACTGTTTGCATTTGGATCCAGCTCTCTTCATCATTCACTCGTCATAACAGAATACCCGACCACTAATGGATCCAACAGCAGCATGGCCACCGGCTATGCACCTACTGATGCTCCGCCAGGGCTTTCGCTCCCTTGAGGACCACACCCAGGATTTTTTAAATCTACACTGAACAAAATAAACTCAACACTTTTGTTTTTGCCCCCATTTTTCATGAGCTAACCTCAAAGATCTAAGACTTTTTCTATATAAACAAAAGGCCTATTTCTCTCAAATATTGTTCACAAATCTGTGTTAGTGAGCACTTCACTTTTGCAGAGATAATCCATCCACCTCACAGGTGTGGCATATCAAGATGCTGATTAGATGCTAGGTGTGCCTTAGGCTGGCCACAATAAAAGGCCACTCTAAAATGTGCAGATTTACTGTATTGGGAGTCCGGGGATCCGAAAACCATACCGTATCTGGTGTGACCACCATTTGCCTCACGCAGTGCAACACATCTCCTTCGCATAGAGTTGATCAGGTTGTTGATTGTGGCCTGTGGAATATTGGTCCACCTTTCTTTGATGGCTGTGCGAAGTTGCTGGATATTGGCAGGAACTGGAACATGCTGTCGTATACGCCGATCCAGAGCATCCCAAACATGCTCAATGGGTGACATGTCCGGTGCGTATGCTGGCCATGTAAGAACTGGGATGTTTTCAGCTTCCAGGAATTGTGTACAGATCCTTCCAACATGGGGCCGTGCATTATCATGCTGCAACATGAGGTGATGGTCGTGGATGAATGGCACAACAATGGGCCTCGGGATCTCGTCACGGTATCTCTGTGCATTCAAAATGCCATCAATTAAATGCACCTGTGTTCGTTGTCCATAACATACGCCTGCCCATACCATAACCCCACCGCCACCATGGGCCACTCGATCCACAATGTTGACATCAGCAAACCGCTCACACTGTCTGCCAGCTGCCCTTTACAGTGAAAACCGGGATTCAACCGTGAAGAGAACACCTCTCCAAAGTGCCAGACTCCATCGAATGTGAGCATTTGCCCACTCAAGTCGGTTACGATGACGAACTGCAGTCAGGTCGAGACCCCGATGAGGACGACGAGCATGCAGATGCGCTTCCCTGAGACGGTTTCTGAATTTGTGCAGAAATTCTTTGGTTATGCAAACCCATTGCTGCAGCATGACAATGCACGGCCCCATGTTGCAAGGATCTGTTGCACGGACCCCCCCTTGTACATTTTAGAGTGGCCTTTTATTGTGGACAGCCTAAGGCACACCTGTGCAATAATCATGCTGTCTAATCAGCATCTTGATATGCCACACCTGTGAGGTGGATGGATTATATCGGCAAAGGAGAAGTGCTCACTAACACAGATTTAGACAGATTTGTGAACAATATTTGAGAGAAAAAGGCCTTTTGTTTACATAAAAAAAGTCTTAGATCTTTGAGTTCAGCTCATGGAAAATGGGGGAAAAACCAAAGGGTTGCGTTTATAATTTTGTTCAGTGTAGTTCCAGATACTCACTACCCAGATAAGTATCATTCTTTTTTACCAAGCCAGTTTAAGTGAACCATTTAAGACACAACTCTCTCAGTTTGATCATCAAGGTAGATTTGTGGACTTTGAAGGGCTGGCCCTGGCATTGAGCGGGTCCTCCTTCACTGTAGGGAGGCAAAGGTGGAGGACCACCCAAAAGATTTTTTGGGGGGAGGCAGTAGGCAGCAAGCTCCGGTTGCCATGACATGAACTGCACGCGGTAAGTCAAACTAAGTCATACGTCTGTGTTTTGTTGGCAATCGGTGTGTACGTGCATAATGTACAAAACACGAAAGAATTAATGTGATGATGTGTTGCTTGCTCGTGCTGTAGTTCCGTCCCACTCTCCCCACTAGTCCCACCTCTAGCAGCTTGTGTTTTTCCGGAAATAATCGTACAGCTGTATCTCTCTTTTATAAATTTGATCAAACTAAATACTCTTTGATGATACGACATATGCAATACTACTGTATAGGTACTCAAGATTAATATGAGATTGGCAGAAACTGCCTGTGATACGCGATCATTAAAAACTGCCACGTAAAGAAAGTTAGTCATAGAAAGTATATGATTGCCAAACTCTATTGGTTATTGTTATAACCGATCATGATGCATGAAGAGATCTTTAACAGACCATATAGCAGCTTAACACTTTAGGTCTTTATTTATTCACTTCATGTTCATTGGAGCCCTTAAATTGTTATTCTCTCTTTTGTATATTTGAATTGTTGCTTTCTTTTATGATGAAAGATGTGTGAAAACTATTGTTTTAATTTTTGCCTCAATTACATTGAATCTGGTGAACTGTGTCATTTGTTAACGACATAATGAACATGTTAATAATACCATAATTTTTAGGTTAACCTGGGGGAGAAAACAGACAATTATTCAAAACAAACAATTATAAGTGATTCAACATCACATACCAAATTTGTCAATGTGAAGACCTTTTCACCTCCTCAGTGAACCGGTCTTTCCACAGGAAATAGAAAAGTAATGAACAAAATCATACTGATCCACAATCCAGCATGCTGCTTCTAACTACTGTAGTTTCTTCATGTCAAAGCAAAATGTATGTCCACTTTGTGTGTCCAACATGTCATAATGTCTAAACCTTCTTTCTAAAGGTTCAGAAATTGATTATTTGGCTGTTTGTGACAACCCCCCTTCATTTCTCAAAGAAAATAAAGCTTTTCTGCCAGAACATATTGAACCATATGAAAATTAAATTGCTTTGTAGAGGTACATTTCTTCAGCTGAACAAAGTAATGATTAATTCGGTTTAGGTGATTCATTTGTTTTACCAATCGCAGTGATGGAAGAAGGACAGAAACCACATCCTTATCATGTTGCCTTTGGAAACCAATTACCAATATCCGTGCTCATGAGGAATGACTGAATTTGCTCATCAAATAAGCATGACTAATTTAGAGGAGTAGATGATATTCATCTTATTTCATGGTCATTAAATCTCTTACAAATGCAAGAAAGCCTGCTTTAAAAAAAATTAAATATAGACTTATTTCATTTTGAGCACATTGAAAGATACGCACACAACTTAATCCCTTTGTATTTCAACGGAACAGTTAGAATCTAAATCTTTAAGTGTGGTCTGTTTTTTGATGTAATGGTATTCTATTGCTGGCTTTGCCATTTAAGCACTTGCAAAAGTTTCATTATTCAACACAACAAACAATGTATTCAATCTACAGTATGTTATTTTTTTATCAGTACGTGTGTTCCCTGGGAATTAACTCAAGACTTTTATGCTGCTAACCCAATGCTTTACCAATTGAGCTACAGAAACGGGAATGAGGAAGAGATGCACCACTCAACTCTGAAATGGTCTGTATGTATCTACAACAGTATAACTTTGCTAATAGCTTTTTTCAGTAAAATTCATGGTTATATTTTTGTATATTTTTGACTATTGTTATAGTCAATATGTTTCATGTACAGCTGCTTTGTAACAATGACAATTGTAAAAAGCGCTATATAAATAAAGTTAAGTTGAGTAAGGTTCAACTATTCCTCACTGGATCAACCCATCTGGCTAATGGCCTCAGCTAATTTCAGTTAAAAACCTTGACAAGATTCGTTGAGCAAACAACAATGATGAGTTTACACAGATGCATCCACAGCACTTCATCTTTTTTTTGTAACAAGGTAAAGTGAATGAAGTGGTTCGAAATATATTTTCCCAGAATTCTTGAACCGTTTTCCAAGAGGTGTTGAAGTAATGGACGACTTGAAAGTTTCATTAAAGCATAGGTTTTTCAACATTCACATTTTTACTAAATATCATTTTTCACATATCTGTTAGAATAAGAAATCTTGAACGCTTAGAAAACTTTATAGAAAATAAGTGGAGACATTGATCCTGCTTTATAAGTGTGGGTGCAACTTTTTTTAAATCAAAATGAACTCAAAGCCCAACTGGAATGAAGACAGAATTTTAAGTAGAACTGCAGACACTGTTCAGCTTTCTCCAAGCAAGACCTTCAGTGTAGCATAACAAAATCCATACAGACCAGGTTAGCCGCACAATTACTTGCAAACACACACGTGCACACACACATTTTCCATTTACAGTATTTTGTAGTTTGGTAGTCCTTTGGTTTCATGCCATGTTCTATAGATAGTAGTGGACTCAAATTCCAAGCCTATAAGGCTTTACAACTCTGTCTTTGCTAAAGTATAACGTGTTTGCTCAATAAAAATGCTGTTTACAGATGTTTTCAAAGCAACAACATACGTAAACAAACATTACTGCGCACGTGTGCTTTTGTGGCCCAAACGTAACTTCTGGTACACATGCAGATTATTTTGATAACAAGCAAAAGAAATAAGTAAATTACTTTATCTACATGTATATCTAGTTAAAAGTATGTCTAGCCAGTATTATTTTGAGTTAGAAGAACCGTTACTTGGCCAAACTTAAATGCTACAAAGTTACATGACCCTTTTATCAAATTGTTTATTTAATAAAAAAATATACAATAATATTCAACAAATTGTTTATTTAATACAATTGAGATTCTAATAAAATCTTAATAATATTTATATAAATTAAATTAAATATAAATGTATTAGCCACTAGCCAGATCGATCACCAAACACAGACCGAAAGTTAATTTCGGGCGAGGAGCGTGTGTCCGATGAAACCATCTATGTGTATTCTGTATAATATTGTTGTAATGCTGTTTTTGACTGTATGTTGTGGGTTGTTTTTTACAGAATACAGCGTCTATATTTTGTCTTTATAGACTTGATAATGAAAATAGTTACATTTGGAACAACACTTATTGACTCTTGAAGTAGACATTTTGGTAACTTTGATATTTAGACCTTTGCTGGGAAGAAATGTAGAGACTAGACCCTTTGAGAATATTTATTGCTTTTTGATAGAACAAAAAGTGCACTCAATTTGTCTTATTCAGAATTTGTTATATCTGTCTAATGTCTCTGAGCACATTACAGTATAACTATTAGAAGACATTTAGTGGGCTCCAGGTGTTCCCTGCTGAGATGTACAGGAACTGAATTTAAGTTATCAGTGCCACAGCCTCTGTCTGAGAGACCAATCTTCACTGATTTTCCAATTGGACCCAGATAGACTTTATTTATTGATTTTTCAGTTCATGGAAAAAGAAAAAAAGAATCAGTTAAAGGAAAGGTACAACAAATGCAGGCTTTAGTTTTTAATCCTTACATGCCATTCTGGTCGTGGGGGCCTTTCAAGAGAAAATTTAATTAAGCTTTCTTAACATCATTCATATGAAGGTTGTTTGCTGGAGAAGATCTTTATTTAGCTCCTTTCTCTATGGTTCAACAAGGATACACAGTTTTTTTTTTAAATAATTAATTGCCTTGGCTCCTGTGCTTTTAGCTCTCAGCATATTGTCGTGACTGCGCGTGTGTGACTTTCTTCAAAGTCCTCGGTGCAGACACTGGAACAAAAGAGCTTGTATGAATAATTGTCTAAACATGGTCTGTGCTACTGCCTTCGAGTTTGTGCCAGAGCATGATGTCCACAAACACTTTTACCGGGCTTGTTTTATATGTCATGACAACCACCCATTCAAAATAAGAAAACAACACCGTTGTTTGAAGTTATTTACCGAACATCCACGAAACTCCCAACATTTCTTTTGACTCTGATTCAACAAGTGTTTGCATCAAAAGAGTGTATGTGCGAGACGAAATGGGAGAAATAATGCATTCAAACCTTTCAAAGAAACATTTTCAAGGACCCAAGATGCATTCTGTCATTGTCTTTGATCTAAAACATTCTGCTTCAAACATGACAGCCCTCCACACTATAAGTACACCCTGATACTAACAAACTATGAAAAACAATTGATTATTTTACATGTGCTAACAATTTTTACTTCATCATCTGCAGAATAAAAAAATAAAACAAATAAACAAAATAAAAAAAAGAATTAAAAACGCTGTAGATACAAACATCTGCCATATCCATAAATATCGCTCTGCTACCATAATTTTCTCCAGTAATTATAATGCGGGCATGGTAAATGTTATGCTAAGTGAAAACAAAAGTGACATACTACCATCACGGTAGTATTTAAATTGCATGTACAACAGGTAGAACACGCTGTATTGACTTGTATAGCAAGAGCCATGCCATCAATTTTTGTTCAGCGTGCCCTAAGGAGTTCCCTCCAGCAATAATATTCATTTTCAGGCAACATTGATTTTCTTTCAACTGCTTTTCCTTTGGTATTAGAGGCATAAAGGAGGGGGCCAGGGCCGGTTGTCAAACAGGGAGCTTGCATCTGAGTACATCCAACTATAAAGATTTTGAGTTAAAAGACCAATTAGTGAAACGCTTGTTATCTTTAGTAGTTTTATATACCATTGTTGAGTGTTGTTTCGAATATCCAATTACAGCATTGTAATTAATTGTGTGAATTCTATCCATTATCATTATATTAATGATCCAGGATCTACTAGAGAAGCAGACACGGCTGCGAGAACGAAAAACGGCGCTGGAAACATCCAGAGCCGACGCTCGCAAATCCGCGGTAAGTTTTCATCGCGATTTTAATACTCCTTCCACTTCTACTCCGCGTGTTTCTCTGCACAGAGCCCAGGCTTCGAGAACACGGTCAGCCCAAATGAACTTCACTCCTGCACCGGCACAACCACGGCGAAAGGCGCGAGCCAGGACTGGAGCGATGACCCAACCGCCGCCACCGGTCTTCGAGATCCCGACCAGGAACCGCTTTGCCGCCCTCTGCGAGACGGAATGCAACGCTGTGGTCATCGGAGACTCAATCGTCCGGAACGTACGCGCTTCCTCCACTAAAGGTAAGGTGCACACTCATTGTTTTCCTGGCGCCCGTGTTCTTGATGTCTCTGCGCAGGTACCTGCGATCCTGAAGGACGATGCTAACGTCGGAGCTGTCGTGCTGCACGCGGGGGCGAATGACGTCAGGATGAGGCAGTCGGAGATCCTGAAGAGGGACTTCAGGAGTCTGATCGAGACGGTACGCAACGCATCGCCCACAGCGAGGATCATCGTATCAGGGCCGCTTCCTACCTACCGACGAGGGAATGAAAAGTTCAGTAGACTATTTGCTCTAAATAAATGGTTGATGTCATGGTGTATTGAACAGAAGCTGCTCTTTGTTGATAATTTTGATCTGTTCTGGGAGCGACCTAGGCTCTTCCGCCCTGACGGCCTGCACCCCAGCAGCATCGGAGCGGTTCTTCTGTCTGACAACATCTCAAAGACGCTACGCACCGCTTGACTACGTCTCCCAGCGGTAAGTCAAAACTTCAACCATAGTCTGTGTTCCTCCCACTCATCTGTTAGAAATGTTACTGCTTCCAAATGCATAGAGACTGTGTCTGTCCCCCGAATAATACTACAAAATAACAAAATAGCCAAATCTCAGAGAAAAAATCTAATCGTGATTAAACCTGAGGACAATGTAATAAACGACCAAAACAAACTCATAAAGTTCGGCCTACTTAATATTAGATCACTAAATTCAAAAGCAGTTATTGTAAATGAAATGATCACAGACAACAGTTTTGATATACTTTGCCTTACCGAAACCTGGCTTAAACCAAATGATTATTACGGTCTAAATGAGTGTACACCACCAAGCTACTGTTATATGCATGAGCCACGTCCGGTTGGTCGAGGTGGCGGTGTCGCAACAATCTTTAGAGACTTTCTTACTGTAACTCAGAGAACGGAGCATAAATTTAAATCATTTGAAGTGCTTGCGTTGAACATAATTGTTCCAATTGACAGTAAAAAACCATTGCTTTCTTGTACGTTGGCTACAGTGTATAGACCCCCTGGTCCCTACACTGATTTTCTGAAAGAGTTTGCGGACTTCCTATCGGACCTATTGGTTAACGTTGATAAAGTACTAATTGTCGGAGACTTTAATATCCACGTAGATAGTGCTAACGATGCATTAGCAGTGGCGTTTACAGAGCTATTACACTCTTTTGGAGTAACACAACACATCAATGGACCCACTCATCGATTTAATCATACACTAGACTTGATTATATCTCACGGAGCCGATCTAACCAATATAGATATTATACCTCAAAGCGACGATGTCACTGATCACTATCTTATAACATGTACACTGCGCACTGCAGAAATCAGCCGTTTAACTCGTTATCGACAGGGTAGAACAATTACCTCAACTACTAAAGATAGTTTCGCAAAGAGCTTGCCAGATCTGACTCCTTTAATAACCATACCAATAAATATAGAATCGCTCGATGACATGACCAGCAAATTGGGCACTATTTTCTCTAATACATTAGAAGCTGTCGCACCTATGAAGTCAAAAAAGATTAATGAGAAAAACGCAGCACCATGGTACAATAGCACCACTCGCGCCCTTAAAAGAGAAACACGTAAACTGGAGCGCAAATGGAAACAAACCCAATTAGAGGTCTTTAAAATTGCGTGGAAAGAGAGTGCAAACTGTTATAAAAAGGCACTAAAAGCAGCAAAGGCTGAGCACCTCCGTAACCTCATAGAAACTAACAAAAACAATCCAAGGTTTTTATTTAGTACAGTTGCTAAACTAACAAATAAACAGACTTCACCTGACCTGGGTATTCCGCCGCACCTTGGTAGCAATGATTTCATGAATTTTTTTACAGAGAAAATCGAAAACATACGAGACAAAATAGTAAAATCTCAACCTCCAAGTCTGTCCTATAAATTAGTACCAACCATCGCCCCAAAAGAAAGGCTACAGTGTTTTTCACCTATAAAACAGGAAGATTTAATTAAACTTATTGCAACATCTAAACCTACAACTTGCTTATTAGACCCCATACCAACTAAATTATTAAAAGAGTTATTACCCGTTGCAATTGAGCCCATTTATAACATTATCAACTCGTCAATTAATCTAGGCCATGTCCCAGGAGCCTTTAAACTGGCCGTCATTAAGCCTCTTATCAAGAAACCAAACTTAGACCCCAATGAACTAGGAAACTATAGACCGATTTCAAATCTCCCTTACCTGTCTAAAATACTAGAAAAAGTAGTGTCCACTCAGTTGTGCTCTTTCTTACAAAATAATGACATACACGAAAAATTCCAGTCAGGCTTTAGACCGCATCATAGTACTGAAACTGCGCTCGTTAAAATTACAAACGACCTGCTTATAGCATCAGATAAAGGTAACATCTCACTCCTAGTCCTGCTCGACCTTAGTGCTGCGTTCGATACTGTAGACCATAAAATACTTCTAGATCGCTTACACAATTATACCGGTATTCAGGGACAGGCACTACAATGGTTCAGATCTTACTTATCAGACAGACATCAATTTGTCCATTTAAATGGGGAATCATCAAATCTAACGCAAGTAAATTATGGATTACCTCAGGGATCGGTTTTAGGACCCTTGCTATTCTCCATATACATGCTGCCCCTTGGAAACATTATTAGAAAACATGGAATTAGCTTCCACTGTTATGCAGATGATACTCAGCTATATATCTCATCAAGACCAGATGATTCCTTCCAACTATCCAAATTGGCAGAGTGCATCGACGATATAAAGCATTGGATGACTTGTAATTTCCTTCTTTTAAATTCTAATAAAACAGAAATATTACTTATCGGACCAAAGACACGTGAGCAGAATATTTCGGATTATGACCTGCAAATTGAAGGCTGCACTGTTACTCCAACAAATACAGTTAAAGACCTTGGCGTTATATTAGACAGCAACCTGTCATTTAAAAATCACATCTCAAATGTCACAAAAACAGCCTTCTTCCACCTTAGAAATGTTGCCAAATTGCGAAATATTTTATGTGTGGCTGACGCAGAGAAGCTTATTCATGCATTTGTGACCTCAAGACTTGACTACTGTAATGCACTGCTTAGTGGTTGTCCTGCAGCATCAATAAACAAACTACAGTTAGTTCAGAATGCAGCTGCCAGAGTTCTAACCAGGTCCAGAAAATACGATCACATAACCCCAATGTTATCAACCCTTCACTGGTTACCCATTAAGTATCGTATTGACTTTAAAGTTCTTTTAATTACTTATAAAGCCTTAAACGGTTTAGCCCCTACCTACATAACAGAGCTTCTACCACACTACAACCCATCACGCTCTCTAAGATCTCAAAACTCCAGACTTTTGATAACACCTAGAATAACTAAATCCACCAAAGGGGGTAGAGCTTTCTCATACGTAGCACCTAAACTCTGGAATAGCCTCCCCGATACTATTCGAGGGTCAGACACACTCTCCCAATTTAAATCTAGATTAAAGACACATCTTTTCAGCCAAGCATTCACTAATACATAGCTAATGAACAGCAGCTACGCTAATTATTCTCTTTCTGTTTCTGCCCTCGCCTCGGGATGCCCATCCCGAGGTAGGGAGAGATTCCGCCAGGCCCAGATGAACGTCATATGCCCATCCACAACTAGAGATTACGCCAGCTACATCGGAAAATCCCGTGCCATCCTCCTGCGAGAGCCTGCGGACTGACTGACCATCCAGCTCCATCCAAGGCAATTCCATCACCACCCAAGAAAAAGGCGACCATCTGGCCGGCCCAGCTCAGACAATTCCATCCCCAGCCGAGAGCAAAGACGGACTACCTGTCACATAAATGCTAAATTTACAATACTTGGTATTTAATGCTAAACTTACATCACACGACAGCAGTTTGAAGTTATGGCTGCACTCAGTGACTTTGATTGGAGGTAGCTGGGTGGGTGTTGTAGGGAGTGGGGGGGGCTTGTTGGTTGTGGTTCGGGGCGTTTCATTTGTTGGGACTGTGTGGGTCTGGTCTGGTTGGTCTTGTTTTGTGGTCGATGTCGGACAACAGAGGAATAAAGTTAATTATGCCATTACTACTTTTCCCTGGTTGTTCCTCTGTTGTCTGTTGTTGATCGCGGAATGGGACCGGGTTGGACCTGCACGGTTTCGGCGGGTGGGGCTTCCTGGGTCGCGGCTCGTGGGCTCTCCCTGTTCTTCGTGGACGTTGCTCGGTGGCTTTGGTCGGGGTCACTGAGTGCAGCTATGACACGTCAGAGGAGATCTGGCCCTCCCGGCTGAGCCTGGTTTCTCCCGAGGTTTTTTTTTCTCCATTATTCAGCATTGGAGTTTGGGTTCCTCGCCACAGCAGAGCAGTGCAGTGTTGGCTTGCTCACCGGGAGACTGCATTTATTTATTTATTTATTCATTTATTTATTAGATATTATTTATTATAATGATCTTGCTTGGTCTATAAACACCATGCACTGTGCTGTGTTTTACCTTTCTGTGTTTTTCTTATTTGCTCCTGTAAAGCTGCTTTGGAACAATGCACATTGTGAAAAGCGCTATATAAATAAAATTGAATTGAATTGAATTAATAGCTATTGGATAACGAAGTGAAAACAATAAACCCACACTGACACAAGGGTCAAATACATACATACTTTTCCAAAACTGATATTTTTGTATTTTAAGAAGGAGAATTCTATCATCTTTTAGTGCTATTTTTTCATCTGCTGAACTCTGTTTTAACGTTTTGGCTCTCTGCAGCAAACAGACTGAGATTCATCACATGCATCAAGAGAGCCTGACCATCATTCAACAACTATAATGGTATATTGACCGATTCAAGATTCAAGCGAATTTTCTACTTTCACATGGCTTGTGATTTAATTATGTGTAAGAAAGCGAGATCTTGTGATTACTCGTTGCTCACACTTTCAATGCAAGAAGCTGCCGTCCAAAAATCGATGTAAAAATTAAATCCATACAGTTATATGCCCATCTTCTCGGCAAGTTAAATATAAAGCTTGCTAATATGGTGTCCATAGAGCACAATTTGTTAGTCTATGACATAATTTTTTTAATTTTGATATTATTCTCTGTGCCTCTGGGATATAATTAAAAACCCTTAGAAATGCTGAGAACCCCTTTAAAAGCCTCTAGTGAATTAAAGCCCTCAGTTGCTCTGGTCTCACACATTTATCACTCGTCTTGTCTTAATTGACTGTCTATTAAAGCCACTCTAGGCTGTGTAACCTCAGAGCATTAGAATAATTCATGTCTGTTGTTCTCACTATTGCAATTTAGCGGTTTACCTATTTTGTTAAACAGGAATGAATGAGTGAAATTATAGCACAAATGTTACAGTGACTTGTTTCAAACGTCTGTGAAGGCATGTTCCAAAATTCCAGATTAATACACATTGAAAAACAGAAAAAAAGCTCCAGTGTACCTGTACGTTTCTACTTATATTTAACTATAAGTGCACTTATCTGGTTAAACTGGGGAGCCAAACACTAACAATTATTATTTTATTCTCTCTTGTTACAAAGATAACTAAGTGTTTTAGTTCACTACAATATTTATTTGGAATAATTGTATTTATATATTTCACTATCTGACAAAATGGCGATTGAACATGGTCAGCAGTTAAAAAACAACACTAACAAACGACAAATGGAGTTGCACCTTGATTTACTAACCGCCAACAAACAAGTTTGTGCCGTTTGTTGGATCAGTGTGAATTAGCCTTAAGTCCCCAACAGGTCAAAGTAAAGGTTTGAATTTTTTTACTGTAAATTCATCTTTTGCTACACAAGGTGAAACATAAAAAACAGCCCTCTGACATCCAGAAAGAAATTTGGTCACCTCCAGCGTATCATCAGCCTGTTGACCTCTCTGACTAAATGAGGCTTAAAGAGAATGGGACCTGAAAACAACATTTCGGCCCAACACTGGTTTATTGTCAGGACCGGTCAAGGTTAGATTCTCACATAACCCACAGAACTTTCCAACTACACTTGGATGTTATCAGGGATCTGAGAGCGTGGGAAACCTCAGGGTCAGATTGTTTAGTCTACTGTATCATTCTAGTCAAAACTAAACGGCTGTATCAGATGTTTACCTAATACTGCTCCATCAAAAAATATTTCATCTAAAGGTCAGGGTTATAGTGTAACTTTACAGTATTAGTCATCTGTATTTTGGCTATTACATCACTGACCACGTTTACATGGACAACAATAATCCGATATTAATACGATTAAGACAATATTCTGATTAAGAATGGACCATGTAAACAGAGCTTTTTGATTAGCTTAATCCATCTAAACTCATAATCGTAGTAAACACAAATCGAATTACAGTTTTTCTCGATTGCTTAAACACATTTCTTGAAATTATGCCTCGTATTCTCAAAACTGTAAACACAAATCCATAACATCTCACCCAATTCCCCAAACATCCTATTTTCAGGTCAAAAAATGAAGCTCTCTTCTCAAAACCATTCAAACTTGCTAAAAAACAAACTTGTGGGGTGCCGGGAACAATCGCACTCAAATTCGGACTACTTGAGCTCGCAGCAAACGAGCCCAATCTGAAAACGCCCTCAGAATCAGAAGGAGCTTTATTACAAAGTATATTTACACACACAAGGAATTTGACTTAGCGACAGGAGCTTAGTGCAGAAGAAAGTGTACATATGGTGCAAACATAGTGCAAATATACATTACGACAGAAAAAAAGAGAATTAAACAAAAACAGTAATGCACTATGGACAAAACAACATATAATTGTGAGGCGCTTGCCAACCTGTGCCCAAGCGCATGGTAGCTAAAGCGACCGTGATTTTAGCGCAATGTAAGCTTAGGAAAACAAAGTTATAGTACAGTTGATGTCAGGTTTAATTGTTAGCATGAAATATGATTTTTGCTAGCGATTTAAGAAATTTCATTTGTCTTTTCTTGTTCAAGTAGATAGAACTGTGGTCTTGCTATGACTGAAATAGTTGTCCATAGGCCTGCAAACATCAACGCCGAGTGTGACGTCGTCAGTCCGCCTTCACTTTTTCTTGCGTATCGCCACTTCACATATGTTGCACTAAACATGTTGAATGTTCGTAGTTGACTTTTTCATAATACTTTATACTTTTATTCTGCGTATATTATATATGCGTAAAGTGTCATTTCATTTATTTGGTAAAATGGCATCAACTGAAACTTTTTAAGAATCTGCGTTGAAGCTCCTGAGTTAATATAGTTTGACACATCATCCCTCAGACAAAATGAACATGAAAACCGAAACAACTTAGGTGCTTTTTGATTTTCTTTTTATTATAAGCACTAACACTCTCAAGTGTCTAAGAGGATTTCACAGTCCACATGCAATTTAAAACCAGGAAATACGTTTTCAAAAAGATCAGTGAAGTGTCACTTAGGATTTTTGCCTTTTTAGTGTTCTCTAAGAAAATACAAAGTTTTGTCCCCAAAGAATTATTTTACATTGTCTATGGGGGAAGCTGGAGCTAGCGGTGACACTTTTTATTCCAATGAATATTTTTCAGGGTTTATCTTCAAACATCGTAACTTTACTACACACACTAAAGGTACAGTATAGAATATTTCTGTCATTTCCCATTCAACTAATTCAACTCAACTATGTTGTGTGACAACATACTCCATATAAAACCAAAGACATTCCAGATAATGTACTGTAACAACATACAAAACAAACTCCAATATGAACCAATCAAGTGCTGTAAACAACAAAAAATATGATTACACTAACAAACACTGCAAACAAATCAGTTCATTGCTTTTTATTAGCATTTTATTAAACTGCAAGAATTATATGGCACAAAAGTGTGTGACTTAAAATAATAGCCGTAATAACCAAACCAGGCAATTATGGCTTCTCAATAGTTCATACCAGAGCAATTTTGGTCTATTATAACAAATAGCTCTACAAAATTAGTGTGCATAAAAAGCTCCATTAATTTACTTATTTTTATTTCCTGCATGATGAAGTTTGTGTGTGGATGCAGGTAATTACAGCACAAAAATGAATCTGTTAGGCTGACGTTCTACCGTCAAGAAAGATTCCTAAACAGCCAGCTCATTTTGCGTCGTGTTTGGGTGTAATTAGTAGCTTTGGGGAGAAAGTATATAGAAAGATTTATTAAGTCAACAGCAAGTGCAAAACAAATAGCAAGCAGCCAGTAGTATACTGCACAGTATGTGAGTTCCATGTGAATCCTTATGAAAATGGCAGGTATCCCCTGTGTTCAGAACAATTTGATGATTTACATAACCAATAATGTTTCTCCTCCAGTCACTTATGTCAAAAACTCTTTATTCACAACTAAATTGTGGTGCTGTTAATAGAATGTTAATAAGATGCTGCATAAGAATATTGAATACATATTAATATCTAATTAGTGACAGTGTTTCTGCCGCATGATGCTTGTTCGACTGTAGATGTGTGGCAGAACTGGTGGACAAATATAGAAGAATAATGGTGGAAATGTTCAATAGCTTTTCTTGTAGTCAAGACTTCAAGGTACGTGCTTAGAAATTGACTTTCAAAAATCCTATCTTGAGAAATATTCACTGGAACAGAAAGTGTGACAACTCGCCCCAGTCTCTTCTATATGCAGTGCATACACAAAGGGTCCTCAGATGTCTTTACCTTTTGTTATCGGATTATCCAGCAGCGGGTCATTTTACTTGTTTATTTCCAAACGGTGCACACTGTCCATCACCCTTATTATAATTTTGGCATTCTGAAGTTGCTACAGCGCTTACGCCAGCCCCAGCTAGACAGGATGTTCCCACTCAGCATAAACACTGCCAATGGAGCGCATGTATTACTGACATTATGCATCTTTCCTGCTGTTATCTTGATTTATGGTTTTCAGAAAGATCCGGATTTCATTGTGTAAATGATGGGAAAGGCAGCTATTTGCAATAGATCAATAGGATTTAATGGAAATTCAAGTTGTCAAATTTTGTTTAGTCACATTTTGCTAATATGAATGAACTATAGAACTGACAATTTAATTGACGTGACAATTTTATCAGTATTTGTGTTCCGTGGGGATCATACCCATAATGCTTAATAACATAATGCCGTACCAATTGGTTAAAGGAACAAATATCAGAAGGAGCGTCCATAAGCTATAGCACAGGATGATGCACAGTTTTGATTGGCTGACACGGATCATGTTTATACTCTCGACAGAAGGGACTGTGCAAAGACATCTGAGGTAGTGTGCTGAAATCGGAAGTTATTTTAGATCTGTGACAAATATGACGTGTGACAAACGTCAGGCTTGTGTGAACGTGTGAAGCTTAACAGTGTTTCTGCTACATAAATGAGTTGCAGCTTTATACAGAATATTCCACATTTACTTCAATACCAGCAATAAAAATATGATTAGTTTCTCCAGAATTCCAGAAGTGTGGGTCATATTCACATGCATTGTAACCCGAACCTAAAATGTACTATAAACTGCTTAAATTGTCTTAAATTAGAATTAGTTTGTGTGCTTGTGAGCTGTGTCAGAAACGTATTTTAAAACAAGGGGTAAAATTAGAAGATAACCCCTGAGAAATAGCCTATTCATTGGAATATTTAAGTAGCATTTTTAGGAAGTTTGGCATTCAATTTCATTGCTATGCCGACGACACCCAGCTCTACCTGTCTGTCAAACCCGCCTCTAACTTTCCTCCACCTATTCTCGCGGACTGTGTTGCCGAGATTAAAGAGTGGCTCACCTCTAACTTTCTCAAATTGAATAGTGTTAAAACGGAAATTTTGCTTGTTGTCTCAAAAACCAATCTGGCTAAGTCCAATTCTCCTTCTATGCTCTTTGATGACCTATCAGTGTCCGTTTCTACTCAGGTCAAAACCTTAGGTGTCATCTTTGATAGCACCTTATCCTTTGAAGCACATATAAATGGAATAGTTCGTTCTGCATACTTTCAACTACGAAATATAAGTTTTCTTCACGCGGCTCTTTCAGTTGAGAGCACAGCGACATTAGTTCACGCTCTAGTCACCTCTCGTATTGACTACTGTAATTCTCTTTTGTACGGTTTGCCGTCAAAGCTCCTTCATAAATTGCAGCTGGTTCAGAACTCTCGTCTGTCGGACTTCTATAGCTGAGCACATTACTCCCACATTACATCACTTGCACTGGCTTCCGGTGAAATATCGAATTAATTTTAAAATTCTTCTCCTCGTCTACAAAGCACTTAACAGCCTGGCTCCTCCCTACTTAGCAGAACTCCTTCAAAACTACACTCCCACCTGCGCTCTCAGATCATCATTTGCACTTAATCTTGGTTTCCCTCGAACACGCACAGCTATGGGTTCTCGAGCTTTCAGTCACGCAGCTCCCTACCTTTGGAATTCGTTACCGCAGGATGTTAAAAGTAGTGAAAATTTCAATGTTTTTAAATCTCGTCTTAAAACATACTTTTTATGTAGGCTTTTCTGTGATTTTTCTTTCTGTGAGTATTCATTTGTGTGCCTATTCCATGTTTATATCTAGCTTGTATTCATTGTTTTTATTTGATGAGTGTTGCTATTGTTGCTGTACTATTTGCTGTACGGTGTCCTTGAGTGTCAGTAAGGCGCCTATAAATAAAATGTAGTAGTAGTAAAATTAGTGCTTTTAAGTTTATGCTGATTCATAATATCATAAAATCCTACAGTACATTACATGGCATGTTGATAAATAGTCTTAAAGTACATTTGAAATGAGTTTTATAACAAGTTTAATATGTGATGTGCAGCAAAAGCCTTCAAAAGTCTTCAAAACAATGATTGCCAAAAGGAAGTTTTATTAAACAAAGTACTTTGCAGGCAGGTGTTGTGAAGCCTCACGTTCCCTCCACAAAATTTTATCTCCAAAATCTCAAAATTTTAATAAAATTAACCATATATGTTCTTAATCTTAAACGTTTTTTTTTTTTAATGAACAAAATGCATGCAATAACGGATCTGCAAAGCTATTTAATAACTGTAACCATAGACTGTTAGAAAGATGGATGATGTGTCTCAGTATTCCTTCACTGTAGAAAAATGAATCCAAAACATCCCAGAAATGGCCTTTTCAATTTCCAGGACATGTTTGGCACATCTGACGTGTTCCATCATGTGCTGATTTAATAGTAAATGGTGCTCACAACAAAATTAATTTCATTCATTTACATTTTGGAAAACATTCTCACAATACAGCATTCAACTAAACTTCCGAGAGTAAAGTAGTGTGCGGTTAAGATGTTGCAAGCATCTTGGAGATGTTCTTATTCATTTACTGTATCCTTTCACATTATTTTTTTCTCATCATGTAATCCCACACTGACTCAATGATGGTGAGATCAGATCAGTGTGTGGGCCATACCATCTGTTGCAGAACTCCCTGTTCATACAAAAAATCGCACTTATTACAGTTAATTTCAAAGCATGTCTGGATATTTCTTGCGGACACACTGAAGCAAAATATATTATTAAACATATTTGGAGTCTAAGTGTCTAAGACTAAAAAGTTTCCTTTTGAACTGAAAATAACATTCAGATGGAAGATCATGCAACTTGATGACGGCTCTATCCACTTTCGAAGACCTACAGGCAGCTATATATACTTTCAAAAATAGGCTCAGTGCCGAAAATCTGCTTTCAGTGTTCAACAGCGGCATGCTGCTAAGAGTGAATGCTGAAACCTGTATGGGTGCAGAAATACACATACACCATAACACAGTGTTTGCAACCTGTTTATAACACAATAGATTAAATCTAACATTTGCACAAACACAGCATTTCACCCACAGAAAATTAAATCAGGAGTTATATTTTCAATCTCATTCTGAAAAGAAAAGCTAATTATTATTGACAGCAGTGAAGGGCACAGCATGGAGAACACAGACAACCAGAAAATATTTAACCATTGTGAATAACTACTTGTTGGATTGATGGAATTGTGTATTCACATTATTATATTGGTGGTTTTGCACTTAATTCGATATGCCAGTCCCGTGAATTAGGTGACACTGTCAGTTCTGCGAATATCTCCACAAACATCCAGTGCAGGTGGAAAACCAAATTAAAGGTGACAGAGGAGCCTGACCCCTGAGGGTAAAGCTGTCTATTTAGATGGAATTACCTTACCTCATTTTCACTACAGTGTTTCCTTACAGTTCTGCGATAGAAAAGAATAAATGTATAAATGTATGTAGATAAACAAGTCACCGTGCAGCCGTGGAGAGATTATTTAACTGTAGCCTATATAAAGACCTTATGATGGATTTCTGTTAAGAAATTCAAATATTCTACTAATGTTATGGCTAATGCAGTTAGACAAACTGTGGTTACATTTGTTACATTGGATTACATCAATCAAGTGACTTTGGCAAGTATTCACGGTAATCACCTAAACAGATTCAGAGACCTCAGGTACAGTATGTTCAAGTCTGTCTGTAATTTTTGATGTGCTAAATGCCAGATGGAATGTGTGGACATGAAAAATAGAACACTTATGACATTAAACTAGATGGATGAGCAGAGTCCTAATTTAAAATAATGACAAATGTATGCAAATGAGGTTTTTGAAAATGACAATGACTTCACTGGGGATTGATGACAGGGATTTTAAATAGGAAGTTGTGTTAAGAGCTAAAAGTGAGTTATGTTCACAGTGTCCAAGTTAAAGTAAACTTTGAAGTATTTTCAGGTTGTGTTATAATCAATAATCCCATGTTTTAATAGCCATGTTGCTAACCAGAAATGCTTCCTGTAAATAAATTCCTGTAAATAAAGAATACAGAGTTGTTGAAGAGACAATCTCAGTTTAGTGCATACGTTTTTGTGTGTGCACATTTTCAGAGTTTATGCGTATCTTTGTTTTCATCCAGCGTTTGTTTATGCGATATTCCAAAATGCCCATTAAAATTGGTGGATGGAAACATAGCTATTCCAGGCTATTCAGGCCAGGCTATTCAATTGGCGGCCCGCGGGCCGAATCCGGCACTCGATGTAATTTGTGTCGGCCCTTCAAGTAGCATAGTGTGAAAAAGAATCTCTAGAATAAATTTAGTTCAGTCGGGAACGGACCCTACAGTACTGAAGTAACGCGCGCCTGTTCCATTCAGCACGAGCTGCAGCAACACCAAGAAGGAGTCATGTGATGATATGCGAGTAGCACGACTCGCAAGCCTTCTCTCCTGTGAGACGCGATGAACAGGACGATGACGGATGATAACTTTTATTAGTTTCATTTCTGACATTTTGCTAGCACGAATAGGACCACAATTTCAAAAGTACAGATACAACAAATGAACATGTTTGAATATAGAGAAGCCTGCTTGGGCATCTTACAATGCACCAATGTTGTTGTTGTGCAGTTTAACATACAACATCAGCATCTCTAAATGTAGGAAAAAACTTTGGGTGTCTTATGGGGCAAAAATGTAAAAAACAACATACACGGCCCTAAGATTGAATCACGGATTTCAGGCTTTAAACAGATTTTGCTGTATAACGTGGAATGGCACAGAATCTTGCAAATGTATTATGTAAGATTCTACTATTTCTATTTTTATTTTTCCCTGTATGGTCCAACGTACTGTATTTACTGCAGGTTTTTAATATAGTTTATAAGTGAATACTGTAGTATACTGAAGTATTTTTTTCATGTGGGCAAATATATTACTATTATATAGTGAAGGACGGAAAATGCAGAATGCAGAAAAATTAAAACAGAAAAAACGGAATTTGGGAAAAAATAAAATGGATTTCTTATTGTTGTTGTTGTTGTGTCATCCCTCATATTGCAAGCCATATCTCTCCAGCCCCTCATTTGGGATGCTTTTCATGAACTGGCCCCCATGACAAACTAATTGAATAGCCCTGCCCTAAGGGAATAAGCTCTATAAAAATAGGGCATAATAGCAACGGTAAGCAGACTCGGAACAGAGGGGTTAAAAGCCAGACAGGTATTTTATTGACAACAGGTAAGTAACAACAGCAGGTGAGTATGAGTATGAATATATCGAGTTCTTGGGATGGCAAACGGGATACTGATAAATGTTCTTGTTACCAAGAGTTGGTGAACAGACGAGGTGCAGATTGCCAACCACTGAACACGAAGGGCAACACAGAATCCTTGTAATCCTGGAGAGATCTGATGAACAGGGGGAACACAAGGAGACACTGGGAGATCGCCGGAGAACATTAGGAGATCGCTGGAGACACGGAAGCAAGTTCTTGATAAACAGGTAAGTCGTAATCCACAGGCATGAGTCCTTTTCTGTAAGGGAGACCGGACAATGAGTCTGTGACAGGGGTTGGCTTGTAGTGCTGGGTGCGGTGATTAGTGATGAGCTACAGGTGTGCTGGCTAGAACTCGGGTGAATGTGAGTGTGGAAGTGCGGTGGAGCCTGGCGTGTCCATGAGAGAACCCCCCTCTCCATGGCCCGCTCCTGCGGGGGGCTGGGGTTTCAGGGTGGGAGGCACGGAATTCGGTGAGGAGGCTGGGATCAAGAATATCATCACGCGGGACCCAGGATCTTTCTTCAGGCCCGTATCCTTCCCAATCCACCAGATATTCTAGACACCCAACCGCGACGCCGAGATGTCAGGATCTCCTGCACAGAGTAGACTGTTCCATCTTCGAGCACCAGTGGGAGAGGGGGGCCGTCAGCAGGCTCTGTGTGGAGAAGAGAGACAGGTGAGTGAAATGGTTTGAGAACGAAGACGTGGAAAGTGGGGTGAATCCGGTATTGTAGTGGTAGCTTCAGCTCATACGTGGCCGCATTCATTTGTCACAGGATGGGGAAGGGACCAATAAATCTGGGACTCAGTATTTTGTACGGCAGTCTCAGACGAACGTCCCGGGTGGAAAGCCACACTTGTTGTATGGGTAGGAAGGCAGGCGTAGGGGCTCTCCGGGCATCTCCATGCATTTGGTGTCATCTGATGGCTCTCTGGAGGTGTTGGTGGGGTGTCTGGAGGTGTTCCCAGACCCTCTCGCGCTCCTGGAACCAGTGGGTGACGGAGGGAACTTCAGACGGGTCTCCTGACCAAGGGAAGACCAGGGGTTGGTAGCCGAGGGCACTGGAATGGTGTGAGGTTGGTAGCTGGCTGCCGAAGCGAGTTTTGTGCGTACTTGGCCCATGCAAGGAACCTGTTCCAGGAGTTCTGGTGGTTGTGGCAGACGGTATGGAGACAGCGGCCTATCTCCTGGATATTTCTCTCAGTTTGGCCGTTTCTTTGTGGATGGTATCCAGAAGATAGGCTGACGGTCACACCTAGGAGAGAGAGGAAAGCCTTTCACACACGGGAGATGAATTCGAGCCCTCTGTCATATACTACATCTTCAGGAATGCCAAAGTTACGAAACACATGATTAAACAGTACCTCTGCGGTTTCCATGGCAGTGGGCAGGTCTTTCAGAGGGACCAGGCGACAGGCTTTAGAAAACCAATCTACGCCACCAGGATGCAAGTGCAACCATCCAACACAGGGACGTCTGTGACAAAATCCACTCCTAGGTGTGACCACAGGCACTGGAGAACAGGAAGTGGCATGAGTTTTTCTGTGTGCAGATGGCATGGGCTTTTAAAAATGGCACACTCCTGGAATCCTCTCATGTACCTTCTGATATCTTCTGCCATTCCGGGCCATCATAATCGATCTTTGAGCAGCGAGAGGGTTTGATTGGTCCCTGGATGACCAGTGCCCAGGGAAGTGTGTGCTGAGTGGAGTAAAGGGGTCCTTTGGCTGCGTAGTACATAGGTGTGCTTTGGTGGGCATCGCGGCGGAGCGGGTCGGAGACAATGCCATTCCTTCGTCCAGGGACCACTGGATTGGGCTGACAATCAGGTTGGAAGGGAGGATGGGTTTGTGATGTTCTGGGGGATTCTGGGGGCACCTGGATGGTAAGAGATGGTGAACTGGAATCAGGTGAAGAAGAGGGGCCACTGAACCTGATGGGGATTGAGTCTTTTGGCTTCATGGAGGTATTCTAGGTTTCGATGATCTGTCAGGACCGTGAATGGATGGCGGGCCCTCTCCAGTCAGTGTCTCCATTCCGAGCTTGATGGCGAGAAGTTCTCTGTTGCCGAAGTCATAGTTTTGCTCCACCGGGGAAAGTTTCTGGGAGAAGAAGGCACTGGATGTAGTTTGGGTGGTGTCCCCTGCTGCTGGGATAGAAGGGCACCCACTCTTGAAGTGGATGCATCAACCTCTACTACAAAGGGCTTCTGCGGATCGGGGTGAACTAGGAGTGGGGCAGAGGTAAAAGCTTTCTGGAGAGTCTTCATAGCTGTGGTGGCGGCTGGACTCCAGGACAGAGACTTGGCTTCTTCTTCAACAGGTCAGTGAGCTGTGCTGTGATGGAACTGTAATTTTGAATGAAGCGTCGATAAAAGTTGGAGAAACAGAGAAACCTTTGGAGCTCTTTAACTGTGGCCCCACCACAGTTAAAGTAGGCCAGGAGTGAAAAGCTTCCACCATCCTCTCGTCCGTCTGGATACCTTGAGCGTTGATTTTATAGCTGAGGAATTGGATGGCTGGTTGATGGAAAGTAAATTCTAAGCTTTCAGGTGTTTGCAGAGCCGCTGGAGGACCTCAGAGACGTACAAGTGATGTTCGGCTCATTCATGTAGCCTTGGAATACGGAGGGTGCTTTGACTAGACCATAGGGCATGGCCAGATATTCGTCAGGACCCGTTGGAGTGACAAAGGCCGTCTTCCACTCGTCCCCCTCACGTATCCGAATGAGGTTGTATGCACTCCTGAGGTGCAGCTTTGTGAAGATCTGGGCTCCACATAGCTATGCCAAGGGGGTACCGGTACTTGACTGTGATTCTATTGAGTGAACGGTAACCGATGCATGGCCTCAAGCCTCTGTCCTTCTTGGCAACGAAGAAAACTCTTGAAGCAGCAGGGGATGTGGAAGGGCGGATATAACGTTGTTGGAGGGATTCTGAGATGTATTCTTCCATGGCCTTCTGCTCAGGGACTGAGAGAGAGTATATTTTACCTCTGGGCACTGGTTCATTGGGAATGAGGTCAATGGCACAGTCCCATGGTCGGTGAGGTGGTAACTTGGTGGCTCTCTGGGGACAGAAAATGTCACTGAAGTGGGCGTAGTCTTCGGTATCTCCACTGAGTTATTCCGGTGGACTCGATAGAGGTGGAGTGGATAGGGATCATGGGACCGGATTGAATGGGTTGTGGCAGATTAGGGAAACACCGAGAGAAACAGTTCTTGCCCCACTTCAGGATTTCCTCCGACTTCCACGAGAGAACCGGGTCATGGTCGATGAGCCATGGGCGCCATAAGACGACATCAGCAGTGGAATCCTCCAGAACCAGCAGGCAGATATCCTCGACACTGAGTTGGCCACCTTGGCGTTTAAGTGGTCCTATGCAGAAATGCACATGTCATCGGCCGAGGGGTTTTCCAGTTGTGATCAGAACTTTGTAGGGGATGTCGTTGAGTCTCTGTATGCAGGTGGCCACACGAATGGAGAGCTGGATGAAGCGCTCAAGCCCGATAGTGTCATCATATGCCGCGAGATGCAACCGCAGAGAGGGATTGAGTCCTTGTCTGTAGGTCGTTCACAGGGAGTGCTCATTCCATCCGCTGGCAGCGGCTAGGGTACGGAACCAGAGGGAGTAATCATGAATGGAGGTTTTGCCTTGTTTGAGGTCATACAACTGTTCACCGGCGGATGCATTGCCCTCAGGACGGCTGAAGACTTCTCAGAAGTAAATTTGGAAGGCATTGAGGGACTGCACGGCCGGTCTGTTCTGCTGCCATAGTGATTCTGCCCATTGGAGCGCTCGACCTGTCAACAGATTTAACATGAATGAGATTTTAGCCCTCTCAGTTGGGAAACGATGCTGCTGCATCTCGAGGGCGAGCGAACACTGCAGCAGAAATCCATTCTAATCCTCCACCGAACCAGAGTAGGGCGCCGGGTTGACCATGGGGCTGGACAGGTATTACAACAGAGATGGGTATTAAAATAATGTAACTATGTTAATATAAACCGGGATTTTACCAGTACATTTTTAATATGGTATACTTTAGGTTTTTCATGTTTATGGGTCATAATTTATTCAAGTTAACCAGACTTTCTTTGACAGGTTGCCCCAAAGTGCTTTTCACTGTGTTTGACAATACATAGAAGTTTCAGCGGCAACAACATAAACAAACGTTATATAGCCCAAACTTCCAGTTAATCTCTGCAAAGAATCAATAACTGTTCAGTAGTTTTAATTTTATATAACACAACTGATAAACAAAATATTAATATAATTTTATAACATCTTAATAAAAAATATAAATTTAGATGTTCATGTTTCGAGTTTAAAAACACTTTATATTTCACATATTTCATCTGTATTCGTCACCGCTGTCTCTCTTCTCAGAAAACGATCGTATTTTTTCAGGTTTCTATAAAAAAACCTCCTTACGATATGCTCTGATTGGTGAAAATTACCCATTCTGTTGTGATTGGTTACCTGCGTTGAATGTGTGTCTGAAGATTTCCCACCCTTACCATATCAGCAAGTTTCTGCTTCTCAGGCTGTTGTGATTGGTCCCCCTCTAAGAGCTCGTTTGTGGAGTGTTCATATGTTTTAACTTTAGGAATAAACAGTAACAATATGGTTTATGCAGAACATCACACTTAGAACCCAGAAAACAATTCTCCATTGTTTGTATGCACTTCATTAAATAAAGTGACGTTTTACTCAAAATGCCTTTAAATTAGTAACAAAAGATGATAAAAATTGATGCCTATCACATAAACAGATCGATATATAAAAGTTGTTTTTCTTCTCACATACATTTGATTATTAAAATGGCATAAAATACCTAAAAAATGGAAACTGCTAGTTCCCTTACAGTCGGTCTCTCGACGTTGTGTTGAACTTGGCGAATGGCACGTGCACGCCAGTCTCCGTGCATACGGGTATAAAAGGAGATGGCGGCACCCATTCATTCATCTTTTTGTTCTTCGGAACCCACGTGACTGGATGTCAGGCAACTATTCTCTTCGAGAAAACAACTACACTGCTGGACTTAAGACGCGTGCAGCGGACTTCCCCTGAGTGTTTCGGCAGTGAGCCACAGAGCATCTAAAAGAGCAAATTTCTCACAGTTGCGGGCATGTCTCGCAGCTGTGTTCTTGGGTGTTACAGACTCATCGCCGAGTCCGACGGAGGTGTTGCGGTCATGGCTGGCTTCACCAGGTGAAGACCCACGGAGATGCCCGATCGGGTTAGTGTTGTCCTTCCAGGTGGCTATCTCGCTAAAATAGAGAACAACGCCACCGCCCATGTCGGCCGTCGGTACGAGCCTCTCAAAGTATGCTACTAGTTACCGATTTCACTGGAAAATTACGTCTCGCAGTAGCGCTCACTTGTGACTCGCTAGTCCAGACAGTGTCGCTCCACTTGAGCTCGTGATACAGCTCAGCGCCATGGCGTATCGTTTAGGACCCCAGTCTGTCTCTCAACACAACGTCGAGAGACCGACTGAAAGGGAACGTCTTGGTTACGACTGTAACCTTTGTTCCCTGATGGAGGGAACAAGACTGTGTTTCTTCCTGCCACCGGGAGATGTATCTCAGGTTCCTCAGCCCAAAAGATGAATGAATGGGTGCCGCCACCTCCTTTTATACCCGTATGGACGGGGTGGAGACTCGCGTGCGCATGCCATTCATCAAGTTCATTGGTGTTTTTAAATTCCTCTCGGAGATGATAGGTTCTCAAGATCAAACCCCAGTCTCTCTCTCAACACAACGTCTTGTTCCCTCCCTCAGGGAACAAAGGTTACAGTCGTAACCGAGACGTTAGGTTAGCTGATTACCTTAAAAATCCATAGATATCACTGATAGTTAATACTGCTAATGCACTTTTTCTAACAAGCGGATGCAGCGAGAGTTGTTGACTGGTTTAGTCACGTGACCTTCGACACATACCCTATGGCGTCAGTTTCACCTAATAAGTTCAACACGCAGATCGATCAGAACTGAGAAGCTTGTGTGTGAAATTGTGCATGTGCAAACGTCAATCTTTGTAAGAGAGCACAATTTTTTCCTACTATGGCGAGGTCGTGGCTCCCCTGTTTCTCCTACTATGGCGAGGTATATGACACCGGACCGATTGCCATCAGATCGGTTACATAAACGGCAATAACAGTAACGTTAGTTTTGCCTTATTATATTGGACCTACAGTAAGTGCAACTCTGGCTTGAAGTGATATTAGCACAAACAAGCAGGTATTTGCTTTCTGTTTCTGGGAGATTTTGAAAATAAAACAAATCCACTGCTCGCTTGTCTCCTCTGAGGCTGGGACTTCTAAATAGTGTTGTGTGCTGGTCTGTGCAGCAAATGAAAGAACAGTTAGCATGCTTTGCTTGAACTTTTGCAATGGCGTTAGAACTGATACACCTCCATCTTTGTGAAAACAAGAATGGTGACAGAGCTGTGGGTGAAACGTGCAGATAAAGGGCCGGTAATATTATAACAAGAACCCCATCCTACGTCAGAAAGGGAGCGAAATCTAATCGGCTCGTTTTCTTACATGCTTGCAGAGAAAGGCTCACCAAAACGAGGTTACTGGATTGGTTGGCAGATGCACTGGGGACCCGATTGTAGCATATAAACATGGATAAAGTCAGCTTTTCGTGAAATGTCCCCTTTAATATGAATTATATATAAAACAAATTGTTATACTTTATATTAATAGCCTCAGCCAGACTGATAAACAAACACTGATCGGAAGTTAACCCCGGACCAGGTGCGTGCGTCTGATGAAACCGTCTGAGACTCATATGCTGTATACTCCAAGCATCACATGTCTAGTACACAACACCACTCATTCACTCAAAGACAATGTTCAAAAACAGTATGTGAGAATACCCTAATCATATGGTGTACTGTTTTAAGTATGTTTTAGATGAACACTGTTCTATCACATGAGGTCATGGGAGCTGAGGAGCTACCAAATTAAAAAAAGTTTTAAAAGTTAAATAAGTTAGCAAAATGGCTGACATCACAGCAACTTTGAATTCGCGTTGACGTGAAAATATTCAGACATGAAGCTGGTTCGTAGTTGGTTACCTTAGAGATAAAAGGGTATACAAATGTTGGATAATATTTAGACATGTTCAATAGAGTATTGCGCACAATGTTTGCCTCTTCTTGACTCAACCATAGAGATTTTATCTGTGTCTGATTAATGTAGCAGGCAGCTAGCCTTCTAAAGCCGTTTTTCCATTTCATTGTGATGGGGTTCTCCAGGCCAATAAAAACAAATGCCTTTTGCCATCAGATAAGACTCATAGGATAACTAGACACCTCTTAGAGGGCCTGGAAAAGAAACACCATAGCCAGTTCCTGAATATCAGAGGGCTTGAACCACAGGTTAAACACCATAAAAACAAGAACTTCTTTGGTCCTCTTGACAAGGTTTATGCTGGGATTGCCAAGAAAGGTACATGTGGAGTGCAGTAAATCAACTGGTCACGTGTCATGTAATGATGCCAGCTGGTACAGAGCTGGGCAGGATGTAAACCTCACTCTCCCATCTCAATAGGGGCTGAATTAGCTTCACTTTAATGTGTGCAAAAGCTTTACATGGATAAAGAAGGGTGTTATGCTTTTATTTCTCTTTAGCTTATAAATGAATAATCATATCCCAGATGAAAATAAACGTCTTTCTACAGTAGTTCCGCCGAAACGTGACTCCACATACACTTCATTCATTTAGCAATTGAAGGAGCAGAATAAGGAGAATGAGAGAGAGAGACGGACAGATAAGATGAGTTAAACGAGAACAATTATTGTAATCGCGCCATTATTACTGCAACAGCACAACAGCATAATTTTCTCTGTCTGCTAACAGCCATACATAATTCATACCGGACAGAATTTACAATCAGACACTCTATCATCTTAACTTAGCGCATTACCAAACAACACCTGGTCGCAGATAAGGAACTCCTCACCTTTTCTCGGAGTCCAAATGAATAGAACGAATGAGACAGTCTGTGGAGGAGTGACATCATGAAAGGTCACCTGTCAATTTGGGCTGTGTGTTTGAAAGGGGTCTCCTGCATAATGAGAATCAGCACTGCTTCCACGGCACCCACCCATCTCCTGTGAGCACTGGGTGCAAAATGAGGGGTGAGTGGGAAATGTCACATTTGTTCCACTATGCAAGTTACTCTGGTGAGGCACCATCATGAATTTTAATGAGTCCCAGAAGTCATTAATAATTTCACTTAACATCAAATTGGATGACCACACCAACTCCAATTATAGGTTTTAGTTTCTTACCGGTAGAGCAAAGAAGTGAACTTTGGCATGTAATCTTAATGGCAGAATGTCTAGTTCTTTGGATTTTGAGGGTTTTCTTTTCATCTCAGAGGCGATTCTCAGAAGAAACAGGAGTTTTCCCTAAACTAATTTAAAGTTTTAAATTTGTTGTTCCTCGTTTTATTTCTGCTCGGGAGATCTACTGCCTTAATTTTATTATTATGAACTCCATGCATAAATGAGCAGCTGTGGTCTGGGAATGCATTTCCGCACATTCTCAGGTCAGCATGTTTCTCAGAGGCATAACGCGTTTTGACAAGGATGTCTTAGTCATGAGCCAATGGGTGAGGTGCTGAGTGAAGACATCTCATGCAACCCGACATAGTTTTCCTAATAATTCACTCAGGACTGCTTTGTTATTTATTGCTGCTTTGGCATTAGGCTTTTTCACTTAACTCTATTTGATTGTTTTATGCATCACATTTTGTTACACGGACATTCTCGTATATTCATATTAAACTGTATTCAACCAGGCTTTATATTGCTTATTGAGTCATTTTAAAGGAATTTAAGTCCACTACCTTTATGATGCTTTCTGTTTTATATGAGCGGTGCAGTGCTGGTAAAAGATCACAAGGAAAATATCGATTTTGTGGGGCTGTTTGTTTGTAAATTTCCAGTCAGAGCCAGTATAAACTGGCAGAGATCCAGAAAAAGATTACATCTTAGAATGTTGATGTCCATTTCAGAATACGATGCTGGCATTTCCATGGAAATAAAATACATTATTCATGAGATGAATAATGAGAGGAATGCTGTATAAAAAGTCTTTATGGAAAAGCTATTCCTTGTGATGATGTTTAGCCTTTAGATATTTAGCACTTCACAGCATATTGAAAAACACTTAATTATTATTCAGAGAATACATTTGGAACGGTTTGATTCAACTGAGTTTTTGACAACTTTGATAATAAAAACAAATACAGTATGTAGTTTTGTGTAATGCTGATTCAATATTGAATTTCATTTAATAGACCAAGTTTTATGTGTTTTTATTGTGTTTCCTTATTTTCTTCTGTATCAAAAATAAGCAGATTGAACTGTCAGTCTTCTAAAGCTGCTAATGTACCAGGATTTGCTAATGTTGGACTTTATTTAGAAGATAATGGTCAATTCACGAGTTCGCCTCGTATATAATAACTACAGATGGGGGACGGATATTATATGCGTATTTGGCGTGCTGTCCCGGGGAGAGGGCTCCGAGCTCGGTGGTTCCTCTGAACTTGTCCGGGGAGAGAACCCCGGTTCCGGTGTGTGCCCAGACTTAGGTCATTCCCCCCTGTTATGCTGCGGTAAAAATAGGCTTATGGTGAGGAGTTGGTGTGGAGGAGGAATGCTGCGATAATGTACAGAGAATGAGGGTAAGGGGTCTTGTCTATTTGTAGGGGTTTTCTCCCAGGCTAAAAGATGTTTGGTGAGATTGGTTATAGAAAGCCGGCTGGGTTAGTTATCTGATTGTGAGATTGGTCATGGAAAGCCAGTCGGGTTAATTATCTGAATGATGAGATTGGTCATAGCAAGCCAGCCGGGTTAATTATCTGCACATGTTCCTCCCGAACTTTGTTAATAAAACATCATTTAGATTTTGTCGGACAAGACCAACCTGATCACACAAAAATACATTTTAAGTAACTATTTTATAAAGTGGTGATTTCATATTCATTTTTGCATGAGCAAGCATGAAGGTTCACCCCTAACTGCACCCCTAACAGGGTAAAAACCAGATTATACACAAATGTATGCCTGAGCAGAAATACACCAGTAGTGCAAAATGTTGCTTATGAAATGTAAAATACATAAAAAATACTGATGTAAGAAATGTATTTAATTACATGTAATGTTTAATCTGAAAATTAAAAATACATATGTAAAATATGTCAATTAAAGAAAAATGTATAGCTATGTACTGTGTATATGACTCCAAAAGGATAGTTCACCCAAAAATGAAAATGCTGTCATCATTTACTCACTCTCAGGTTGTTCCAAACCTGTATAAATGTCTTTGTTCTGATGAACACAAAGGAAGATAACTGGAAGAATGTCAGTAACCAAACATATCTCATCCCCCATTTACTGCCGTAGTTGGGAAAATAAATAGTATGGGAGTCAATGGGAGATGAGATCTGTTTGGTTACTGACATTCTTCCAAATATCTTCCTTTATGTTTAGCAGAAAAAATGCATTATACAGGTTTGGAACAATCTGAGATTGAGTAAATGATGACAGAATTTTCATTTTGGGTGAACTATCCCTTTTACAATTATTGTCCTTTTTTGCTGATGATTGCTTCTATTTGTCTATTTATTTGTAAGTACCTTTGGATAAAAGTGTCTGCTAAATTATTAAATGTAAATGAGAGAATATTGTAGTCCTTTGAAGGAAACTTTGAAAGCGGGCATAGAGCTGTTCTTTGGGGCATCTGTTGACATCTGTTGAGACAAACGGCATGCAACAAAATTACAGTAATTCTTATCTGACAGGGAGGTTACTTAACAAAGCAACTTTAGATTTTATTATAAGCCATTAAAATGCACACCATAATAACACGAAAATCACTTTGGTTAACCTAATTTTGAAGGTTAATGATTAATTATGATGAGACAGTGGGAAAGCAAATGACTCTGTTGCAATTACTCACTGCTGACTCCAAACCTTTTGTAAGGTCAATTATATTTGCCCGTTAGCCCTATTTTGATTCACTGCCATGCACAGGTGTGATTTCACAAGTATTTCTCCATACAAACGATATGAAAGATGTCTGCTGACTTATATCGCTTACATTCATTACAGCACGTTGAAGGAGTTTAGGCCTATAATGTCTCTTTCCAGATCCCAATGTTCAACTCAAGGAATGAAATGTTTTTTCTCTGAGTCACACAATTTCGACTTTGTCATTCCAGCAAAGACTAAATTTTCCTCCCACGTTTATCAGTCTGCCTCAGGAAGAGTTCACATCCTGACAGCTGCCTTTATCTGCAAAATCAAATATAAAAGTCCAGTGCATTGCGTTGCAGCATCTTTCATCAGTGTGGTCATCAAGCACGACTACCAACAGAAATAAACAAATCAAACACATTCTTTATGATGTTGTTCTGCACCTAAGATTTAACATTTATTGAAACTGCTTCACTATTACTCATCAGGATGCTGTCGCACTAAGAAAACCTTTCCTGGTGGAACAAAAGGTTGTTATTTTGAATGTTCTGTCCCACAGATGAGACATAGATTTGGCCTACTGCAATTACGCCACATTGAGGTACATTCATAGAACGTTAAGTAAAAAAAGAAAATCGGTGATTCAGACCCACATTCATCCACTATAACCATCATACATATTTTGGTTACACAAAGGATTAGTTCACCCAAAGACAAAACTTCTCTCATTGTTTACTCACCCAAATGCCATCCCAGCAAAATTCAGTATCTCAAACAATCTTGTTCAGTGTTGGAGATACTTTCTTTAGCTAAAGACAAAAAAAAGGTTTATGGAAGGTCTCAATCGCTGTTGGTCCAGGAAAAGGAAGCAGACCCAAAACGCAGCCATCAAGATGTTAATCCATATGACTCCAATGTATAGTCTTTTTTCAGTAGGTATATGTTTTGGGTCCAGAAAATGACAGTATGTTTAGGGATAAGAATGTTAACAATGAGCTATTTTATCTCAGAAGATTAAGAGAAAATCGATTCCTCATGATATATAGTAACTATAACAAAACCAAAGGGGGTCGCACACGGGACGCGGAAGTGCCAAGCCGCCCAGTGTCGCGTCTAGGAATACAGTTTTTCCGTTTTTCCCAAACAGATAAATGCATCTTCAATTCAATTTTATTTATATAGCGCTTTTCACAATGTGCATTGTTCCAAAGCCGCTTTACAGGAGAAATTAAGAAAAACACAAAAACATGAAAAAGATAAACCAACCAAACCAAATCCAACGCACTGTGTGTAAATGAAAATGCAATCCCAAATGTGTTATTTAAAATGTATATTTAAATACACATTTGCATTGTCATTTTGCATATTGCATTTCAAATTGAAAATAGCTACCAATATGCTTCCATAGAAACCCAAATGTTAAATTCTTACATGGCAAGTGAACATTTTGGTGCTTTAGATTATCTCTGGCTTTGAAAATGAGGTCTCAAGATAGTTTATGAATGATTTGATATAATTAGATGTGGTACCGCTGCACTAGAACCATTGTTCCACCAGAGGCATGTTAACTGGGTTGTGGGACTAGAATTTCCTGTATGGAAATGTGAAATACAGAAATGTGCTTGATGTATTACCATTATTGCCTTTTACTTTATCTCTTAGAGAACCACAAAAGCAGTAAGACGTCATTTACTCATTCAGAAAAAGAGCTAAAACAATGTGCGTTACTTTAATGGGCAGAAACATTCTGTTCTTCTTATTAATCAGAACCTTTTAATTCACCATAAAACCAGATGTTTGGTTGGCAGTATCATGTTATCGTGTCTTTATCTTGAATATGTATTTTATTGTTTCTGGTCGGCACAACTTGTTTTAATTGTTCACACCTGTACCTTGTTTCCCTATTTGTGTATATAGATTGAATGATGCAGCCAATTGATGAACATTTTAGAATGTACCTACTCTAGGCTAGGGCTCTCTTTGCTAGAAGAATGATTAGACATATTCTACAGGTGTTATTATAACAAGCAGTATGGTAAATAAGTCAAATAAAATGATACATAAACAATAAAAATGCAACACATATGTACGTCTTTACTCAAGTCAGAATTATAGTCGAATCTTAATGATCACACAGATTGTTTTTAAGAAACTCAGATTCAAACATCCTTTTATCATGCTGTTAAGGTTTTGTTTATATGTCGGGGTGTTGGTGTTGTTGTTTTTAGTTGTGTCTCAAACTAGAATATAGCTAATATGCACACATTAATATGCTACAAAACATTTAAAGTCTGCAAATAATGAAAAGCAAGCATAGAATATATACATATTACTAATATATGATTTTGCACCTAATTTACTTTATCAATAATTACTGAATGTAAAAATGTAAAAACAAGTTATGAATGCATGCAATGATGCATGATGTACTGAATGCAGCCTGCAATTGCGACCTGCAGAGGATTCAGCCTTCTGTTTGAGAAATGGCCACTGCCTACTGCCAATTTTTTCCCTTAACTGCAGGTGCAATGATGCGCCTTTAACCAATTGAGCTGACAAGGTTGCTAATAACTAGCTCACTCACAGTCATTTTGATTCAAATGTGACCTAATGTGGTGATGGTCAGCTGATTTTCCACCAGTTTAACCGAATTAACCCATTTTAGAAAGCTGTGAGCATGAGAGGTGGGCATTAGCACATTAGCACTTGAATCTACCAATCACAACATTGATAAAGGTGTTATCCCCTCACCAGTATGTCTAAAACTAAAACTCTGAGGCTGCAGTGCTGCTGTCAGAGAGTATTACTAATAGTACTTTTGATCTCACATTTCACAGTTTCAGTTTTCATTTTTGTACTGTCATTTCTTCTTTGTGTTTGAGGGAGGAAATGCATGTCTTGCTTCTTTGAAGAAAACTCCCTTCCATAAAATCTTTTACCTGATCTGTAAAGTATCTGAATTCTTTGTAAAAGTTAACTTGACTTCTAAGGGTTATGTGAATCAGAAAATCAAAACTTCTAAATCCTTTTTGTGTTTCTGTAGTGTGAACAGAAAAAAGAAATCATACAAATTGTTTTGTATTAGAATGATACAAACCATTGTAAGGAGTTAGAATTAAAATCAGATCATTTCCTGAAGTATCTCATTCTGAATGGCTAAAGTCAGATTTGAAGATTGCTTGTTTTTTTGTCATTGGAGTGAAAGGTTGTTACGTCAGATGTTCTGACACAGGAACACATCAGTCTTCAAAGTGCTGAGGATGACGTTTCCACCAGCCACCACTCGTTTCGGCTACATATCTCTCATCTAACAATGTGACAACAGCTATACATATTGCATATTCCAAAGCTTTATTGTTTGCCTCTTGCTGTTGTCGGAAAAAGATGTAAGATTTGAATACTGTGCCCAAGAAAAATCTCAGTAGCAGAACGTCTATTGCTAAAGTTTCACACATGGTAACCCAGTGCAGCTTGGCATCTTTACTGTGATGACCAATGTGGTTATGCCACCAAAAGCATCTATAGTCCGAAAAAAATCTGATCTGGCCAAATTTTCACTGCAGTGTATCAGAACTATTTGTTTTGCTTTTTGTTAGTTCATTCAGTCTCCCCATCTTCTTCAACCTGCACGTCACTGTCAGAGTAGGTCAGTGCACTACTGCCCATGCCCACGTCTGTGCCCGACTCAGTGCCAGCTCTCCCAGAGCTTACAGCAGAGGCCACATCTGCCCCAGTCCTGTCACAGCCGATCTGCAGCCTATCCTGGAGTTACTGGACTTGTCCTAGATCTTGTCAGCCTCTTCTTCAGCCTGTCAGTCCATGTCTCATTGTCTGGGTCTTCAACCGCGGTGTCTATGTTCTCCAGACTTACCTTTAGTGTCTGAGTGTGCTTTTCCAGAATCTGTGCACGTGCCCTCAGTCCCTTCTGCTTGTGTCTGCATGCTCAGTATGGTGTCATTGTCATCTTCAGCTAATTGACCTATCAGTAAGCCCCTCCCCTCGAACGCAGATGAGCTAATGGAAGTTGAATATGACTTCCACGGGGACCAGAACTCGGACAACTTTAGGTTTCAGCGCCATAGAGAAACATTGTAAGATCCAAATCTGTCATCGGTTTTATGGTGGTCTATACTACAATAATGATTAAACGATGTGCCTGGGGTACTTGTAAAACAAATTCCAGGTGTCCTGGGAGGATGAGGAATGGAATTAATTTTATTTAATTTCCTAAACCCACACAAAAAAGAGCAAAATGTGGCTGCATTAACCGGATTAATCTCCAATCCCAGTGATGACAAAAACATGTATTTTCTGGTTGTCATACTTTCACTAAGTTATAGTTTCCATCTGCAGATCGTTAATGTCATCTTGTGCTTCAGTATCGTATCTCTGGTTAAAACTAGTTAAGTTAGTGAGTCCATGCCAACGTACAAACCTAAATAGCAAACTGTTGTAGGTCATAAACGAAGGTCTACATTTCAGTGTCACTCCATATTCAACTGGTTAAATGTAAATGTATTTAATCTATCCCTGCGGTACATGAACAGTTGATCCTAGATGTTGCCGATAGGTCAATTCTGTTTGTGACATGCCATCTGCACTGACCCTGCTTGTAATTCCGGTTCCAGTCCATTGTGTAACCTCTGTGTCTGTGTGTGTACTGGCATTGTTCCCCACTAAGCTTCCTTCAAACCAACACTAACCTCGCCAGGATCTAAAGCTGGTCAGCGATGAGCCTAAAGCATAGCCAAGAACAGCTTGTTGATAAATTACAAAAACATTTCCATTCCTGTTTGTGGCAGATGATTTTATCCAAATCGTTGATGTTTTTTTATTAGTATGTGCATTCCCAGAGAATAGTTTTAATTATTTGAGGTTACTAACAATGTTATTAGGGGACATTCTTCAAAACCTTAATTATTTTTGAATGTATGTTAGTGTGTGTTATCGTTTTTTCATTCCAATTTTACTTACCCACTTTTTTCTTTGACTACCTCACAAACAACAACCCTGGGGGGGTGTTTCTCAAACATCGTGACTCACTGCTTAACAACCATAGTATGATGCATCATTGGAGAAACTAGCTAGGTAATCAAAACTGTATCCTAAAAGCATAGTTACTTTGACGCACATCTGTCCTTTCAACCACATTGGTTCAACTATGTAGTTGATGCCATCACACTGATGGGGGAATAAAGAATCCATTCAGATTTAATTAATGTCAGATTATACCTGTATATTCCTGTGGCATCTAAAGACTACTTTAATTATCATTATTTTGTCCTCCATTGTTTTAATTCCGGATGTTTCATTTAGTTACGTTCGGGGTCCCAGGGAACGTATGCAAAAACACAGCTTTAATTCGCTTGACAAACTAAAAGACATAAAATAGAATTTGTATAAATTGGAATGATATATATAGAATGTGTGACTGATGTATGACGGAACTATGAACTATGCTGTCAATGACAAAACTTGCGACGGTAGGCTAACAATGCTTAGGAAACGCACCCCAGACCGCCACCTTTCCAGCCAAATTCCAGGTGCATGTGCTCCGGTTGGTTAATTACGCTGCTAGCAATAGGTTGTTTGCAATCACGTGGTTTTTATGATGACTGGAGGGCAGCAATTGATTTTCTCCATAGGAATGAACTATCACAAACTCAAAGTACCTATGTTTAACAACCTGAACAACAACTACGGAAAACCAAAATAAACACATTTGTTTATCACTGATATCAAACATTAACATGATAACAGAAAAGTTTTATGTTCTCAGTTTGTCGCTGCCTTGAGCCATGTTATGTGGTTTCTTTATAATGAACTTCTACACTTCTAGACTAGACTTATCTGCAGTGTTCGGCACTGTCAATCACCAGATACTGCTAGCAAACCTGTCATCTCTAGGAATCTCAGGCACTCCTCTCCGCTGGTTCAAATCCTACCTCTCCGGCAGATCCTTCAGGGTGTCATGGAGGGGCTCGCTGTCCACTGCTCACCACATCATCACTGGGGTTCCACAGGAATCGGTGCTTGGACTGCTGATTTTTTCCATCTACACTACATCCTTGGGACCCATCATACGGGCACACGGCTTCTCGTATCCCTGTTATGCTGATGACACCCAGATTTACATCTCATTTCACCCAGACGATGCCACTGTAGCAGCTCGCATTACAGCCTGCTTGGATGAAAGCGCATCACCTCCAGCTGAACCCTGCCAAGACAGAACTACTCGTGTTTCCGGCACACCCCACGGTGCAACACAATCTCACCATCCAACTTGGCAATACAACAATCACTCCTTACAAAACAGCCAGGAACCTCGGAGTCATATTTGATACAGCTGTCCTTCAATGATCACACTGCAAAGACAACGCCGTCATGCCGATATGCTTTATTCAACATTAGAAAGGTTAGACCCTATCTCACCGAGCATGCGGCACAACTCCTTGTCCAGGCCCTGGTAATCTCAAGGTTGGACTACTGCAATGCTCTCCTTGCTGGTCTTCCTGCAAAGGCTATCAAACCACTCCAGCTGGTTCAGAACGCAGCAGCACGCTTCGTCTTCCAACAGCCCAAAAGGGCTCATGTGACTCCCCTTATCAAGCCTGTATCAGATTCAAGTCATTAATGCTTGCCTACATGACTATAACTGGATCTGCACCGGCATACTTTCACACCCTCCTACACCCCATCAAGAACCCTGCATTCAACAAATGAGCAGCGTCTTGTATTGGCTTCTCAAAAAGGCAGTAAATCGCTTCCAGCTCATTCTCCTTCACAACTCCTTCCTGGTGGAACATTCTTCCTAACTCAGTCCGATAAACCACATCTCTCACAACATTCAAAAAACTACTTAAAACCCATCTCTTCTGTGAATACTTGACAGACAAATGAGTTAAAGAACGAAACTAACGCTCTCTCTTTCTCTCAACAGGTATTGGTCTGGCTTTTGTTGAAACTAGTAACGTTGTATTAGCACCTATTGTATTTTTGCTCCTGTATGACATATCGCTTATTGCTCCCTGAACTCTCTTTAAGTCGCTTTGGATAAAAGCGTCTGCTAAATGACTAAATGTAAATGTTCTATGAAGAATTAGCTTAACGTGAGACTATTCTTATCCCTGGAATAAGCACTTGTTCTTTTAACAGTAGCTAGTGTTTATTACAGTTAAGGTTTAATAGAACTTTGGTTTTTGGTTTTGGTTTTAGTCGTTGTTTCGGTACGTTAAGCTGTTTCATTATAATGGACTTCTAAAGGGGAGAAACACTTAACGCAAGATTTACCACTTTATCCATTTAATCGGGACTCGATCTTTTAAACACAAAACACTAAGGTTTGACAGAAATTTGAGCTCATCTGGGGTGCGTTTCATGAACAACGACATAACTCGCTGGTTAACCACCATAGTACGATGCATTGTTTGAGAAACTAACTAGCTACTCACGACTGTTTCCCAAAAATATAGTAACTTTGTTGCACATCTGTTGTTTGAACCAACATAGTTGATGATGTCACATAGGTGGGGGAGTAATACCTTCTTCTAATTAATCCGTTGTCACGATCTCAGTCTGTGTTTCCCCTGTGTTTGTGAACTTTTCTGTTACTTCCTGCCAAAATGGCCGCCTCGCCTGAGCCCGCTGCCAAGATGGCCGCCAGTCCAGAGCCCGCTCGCAAGATTTCCTACCATCTATTTATGGGGCCTGGCCCTCCATCCTGCCCCCTGTTCCGCCTCCACTCCGCCATTCTCCTAGACTGTCAGTTAAGGGTGTCTGGAATCCGCCCTTAGAGGGGGGCTCTGTCACGATCCCAGTCCGTATTTCATGTCTATGTCATGTGTTTTGTTGTTTGTTGTAGTTTTTGGTGTTAATCAGTCTTCCCCAGGTGTGCCTTGTCATCTTGTTAAGTTATCTGTATTTAAGCCCTTGTGTTTCAGTTGTCTAGTGTCAGTCGTTCTTTGATGTTTCTTTCGTGTCCCCGTGGTTTGAGTACTTTGGTTCCTTGTTTCTTTATTCCTTTATTCTTTCATTGTTTTGTACTTTGTGTTTTTGTTTATTAAAAGTCTTAACTGCATGTGGATCCGCTGCCTCACCTGCCTTCATTGTTACATCCGTTTAGATCAATTTAATGTCATATTATTGGTGTAAATAATATACACTGCATCTGAAAACTATTTCCGTTACTGTTACCATATTTTTGCTCTCTTTTTTCTTTTATTTCACGATATTTAACTCATTCATAAGTTTCCTCCTACGTAACTCCACCCAGGGATTCCCCAGGGTCCTAGGGCATGCAAGGCATGCGCATGCGCATGCTCACTTGTCAAAAAACAGCGCTTCTATTTTCTTGACGAACTAAAAGATGTAAAATTGAATTAGTATATATTTAGAATGATGGATATAGAATGCACCGCATGTTGCATGCTTACTTTGATCAAAAGCATGATGCATGTATGTCTACATGTCATAATAATAAGAAACGATTATTCTAACCACAGCTCTAGACCTGTAGTTCAAACCACACAACTTTGCGATGCTGCTTCCGATTGATCGTTGGAACGATGGAACTTGCGACCGTAGTTGGCTAACGATGCTTTTCGGAAACGCACCCCTGGTCGTTGTTTAGGTACGTTAAACCTCGTTCAGCGTTTTAGAAAGTCATCCGGCTCGGCTCATCACAACCGCAGATTTAGGTTTACAAGCATTTTTATCTCCGTTTCTCAGTCAATACTTGCATTTCCCCCCTAATGAACATCAACTTTTGCTACACAATAAAAACACCTTTCATGGTTTGATTGATTTGAACAGTCAAAAACGACGGGAAACATAGGTATTTTGAGTTTGTTATAGTGAATTCCTATGGAGAAAATCACTTGCTGCCCTCCATCGGCACTTCGCGCCATGCCGTTATGTGCAAACAACCTATGCCAAGGTCATGGGTTTGATTCCAAGGAAACGCTCATTATCTGTATTGCTTTTACTGTAAGCTGCTTTTGATAAAAGTGTGTGCCAAATGCATAAACGTCAATGGTTAGCTACCTAGAATGTTTTTTATGTGGACAGTTATCACCTGTTTTACAGTTGGTTTTGTTGTTAGGCAGCTGGAGATAGGGCTGGGGGATTTTGAAACAGATGTCTCTAAAATCAATCCAAGTGCCTTGTTTTCCATTACTTTAATGGGGAGAAACATTCCGTTCTCTTCATTAGACAGATGCTGTCAAGCCACCATGGAACACAAATGTTACATTGGCAGTGTCATGGTATTTAGGACTTTCATTAGCGCTACTGAGGGTCACTATGTTCGATTGATTACTCTCTGTCCTACTTATTTTGAAATATTACTTAGATTGCTTTTTCCCGGTTTTACCTTGTTTTAACTGCATACACCTGTATTTTCTTTCTCTATGATACACCATGTGTGTGCATACCTCTTTGAGTTTGAATGTATTATGTAACGGTTAGCTTTTCTTAGTTCTTCTTCCAGTTGTCTTGGAGATTTCTTTGAGATCATCCTGATTTTACCTCTCGCTTTGCTGCATTAAACTACAGCACAGGGGTTCTTCATCCGTGCCTTAAAGTCATGTGTATTATACACAGTATGTGAGCTAGAATTGAGTCATATTGTCTTTTGGGTTTTAAGCATGTCTTGTAACAATAAATGGCCGTTGTAAAATCTCTCGGATGACTGATTGCTTTTCCTACCGTCTATTTCTGGACCACATCCAATGACATCATTTGGAGGGAAGCCTACAGTATATGAATGCAGATGTGCACTGGAAAATATATGGCCTCAGGTCAGATCTGCTGAGTGCTAATCTGCCTTACCGTCCCGTCTCCATCTCTATATCCGCTGGTACCCAGATGCTTGGAGAAGGATCATAAATACAAGGACGTTTTGCACATTTTACTCGTTCACATTGTTTTCATCTTTTGAGGTCACTAACAATGTGGTCAGGGGACATTTTTCAAAACCTTGATGTTTTTGATGTTTGGTCCAGACAGCTCATTTGGTGTGTAAAGTCAAGGCCAGGAAAGTTCAGCAGTGAGAAGAAAGCACACCTCTCATCTTTGCCTGATCACTGTGAACTGAATAAAGCTTGATAAACACAAGTGTTTGATGTATTTTCTTCTTTTGAACATATGCTATCTGGTTGCCTTTCAATGCCATTACATCTCACAGCTCTCTTGGAGATTTTTCTTTCTTTGTGTAATAATAATGACACAAGAAGAGGTATAGATAAATATGTATATCTCTACAGTATACATGTTTATAATAACTAAAAATATACATTTCTAGCCATACATCTCAAATCTAAATTTTAATCAAAATTTGGTAGTTTAACTTATTAAAGCTACAGTTTGTAAAAACCGCTGCTAGAGGGCACACGATCAAAACATCAACAATGCTGTTGCTTGATGACGCTGTGAAAGAGTGTGGAATGATGGGATCTGTTGTCTTCAACTCCACCGCTGATGGCCATCAATCAGACGGGAACGATAAATCATGTTAGCGGATGAGGTAAAGTTTTATAAATGTTGCGAGTAATTGTGGTCCATGAATAAGTCACTGCTCGAAACAAGTTAGTGGCTTGCTAGAGGCTAGACACTACTTCCACATTTGTTCACGACACTGTTGTCATGCGGTTTCTACATCAGTAAAGGCGGTAACAAAGGGTAACGCGGATATGACGCCATTGACAGGCGACTGCACAGCCCCGTGTCACTGTTTAGAATGGTGATTTTCTCACGATTTACAAGTAGTTGGAAACATTTGAGATATTGTAAGTACTCAGCTGAACAAAATATATAACACTAGCCTAGTGGTTTTTGGATATTTTACTGCAAAATTGTTACAAACTGCACCTTTAATACTCTGTCTAGACCATGGGTTTGCTGTTTGCAGAGCTGGGTAGATTACTTGTTAATTGTAATCAGTTACTGATTACAGATTACATGACAAAAATATTTTATATATTTAATTTATATTAATATTACTTTATATATTAATATTCTTTGTAGAGGTCTACCCGAAGTTAAGTTTGGGCCACATAACGTTTGTTTATGTTGTTGCAGCTGAAACCGTCTCTACAGTACAACACAACGAAATAACTTTAGAAAAGTGTTCTACTAAATCCTAAAACTGGGAACTACATTTTATTTAACCTTAACCATGCATAGATTTTAGAAGGGCAGCCTTTTCTGGTCTTAAGTATTTGACAGATCTTTATTTCTAAAGCACATAATTGCAAAACATTGGAGTACTACCTTCCTCAAAGAATTTCAAAACTTACGGAAGAAGTACACTTTGTCCTATTCTCTTAGTCAGGTAAATGAACAATTAGAAAGACAAGACTGCATATGGGGTAGTAAATTGTTCAAAGTGTGCATTTTAAAACAGAAGTTCAGAACCTTGCAGTACTTTGGGGTACTTAATATTTGCTGTGGGAGGAATGCAAATAACCATAAATGTACAGAGATGCGGTTCGTTTAAAAGAACAATCGATAATCTTCTCTTTGAAAGCTTTTGCAGCTTCAAGAAAAACGATGATACATCTCTTGATATGATGCACTATGGACATCACTATTTATATATACACATCACTAACCCTTTCCATTAAAACTTTTAAACTTGAATTTTGCAGGCCAGTGAAATCTTACCCTGAAATTTGTGTTTGATCATGGGAGTCTAGCCACAAAACACCATGCAGTTAATAAACTTTATTATATTAGTATTGTACAGCATTACATTACACAACATAAGCGGACCAACAAGGATCTGACTGGCTTGAATGCAGATTTAAACACTGTAAGGGCAACAGGTGTACGTCTTTTGTATTACAGGCAATTGTAATACAACAGGATCCCCTGGGAAATATGCATGTTTGTTGCAAATATTCATGCCTTGAAAATCGACCCTGCTGTGCTGAATTACTGACAAGAGTCACCCAATGTGAAGCCACCAAAGTTTAGATTCATATAAAGTTTACTATCTTGCACTTCTATCTTGCACTATCTTTATCTTGCACTTCAAAAGTGGCCACACAATAATTTCATATTTGGCCACTGGGGGAAATTGCTTAAAATTCAGGAAGCAGAGTCCAATTTCAGCACACAGAACGTTTTGACTTCAGACACAACCAGATTGATAGTCATAGTGTTGAAGTAAAGAACAAGTGATGATTTTGTGGCAGAAGGAAATTGAAGTATCATTAAACCAAGAGCTGATGTATTTCCTCTACATACTGCCCTTTATATTCTCTTATTTCGCTTGATACACTGTAGTAGTGTCTATGCTACTCTATATTCACCATAATATACATACACTAAAATCCATTCTCATTTAATAGACTTTCATACTTTCTCTGATGTTACTCCCTTTCAGTTTTAACCTATATGTTATCTTCAAAAAATAATTTATTTCATTACCCTCCAATATAATTATTTCTTTTGAGTTGTTTTTTTTCCAGAACTGCCCATTTATCATCTATTGTTGCTTTTATTGTTTTACATTCTCAATCTGTAGTTCATCTTCTAATCACAAACACAATTTGGCTGTCACAACAGTCATAGGTTGGATTAATATGGAGCATAAAATTATCAACACACTGAATACAAGCCTGAATATGATACAATTTGAAATCCTACAAAACAACTTCACAACAAAGGTAAACAGCCATCTTTCAACGCAAGATAAAAAGTAAACATCACAGGATTTTGCATACATCTCATCCACACGCATTAGCATTCAATTCTAGTTTTCAGCTTGTATGTAAAGCAAATACAGTCAGATACAAACAAATATTAAAACACATATAGTTTTAAGGCATTGGTGGCCTAGATTTAATGTTTAACTTTTTTATTTTTAAGATTATAATTAATGAGTGACCATTGTGCTACCATAAACCATTTTACACAATACACAGAGATTAAATGTATAGTCCTGGTATTTTTATACATCCATTTAAAAAACAGCATGAACATTCAGTCCTAATAAATGCGGATCCAGCATAAATCATCGAAGGGACGAGATACATTTTCCTTTCTATTTGGTGGACCATTTTCATCACAAAACACCAAGCCTTTGTTCCCAGTAATAACCCAGAACTCTACAAACCTGTAGGTAGAGAGCTAATAAAAAGGATATGTCATGTATTATAAATGTTTCCTATGACCAGCAAAAAGTAACTCAGCACTCAAACAAGTGGGAAAAGTGGATGTCCTAAATCTCCTCTGACCCCAAATGGATATACCCTACACATAAGTGCACGGGCTGACTCCATTTTCAGGTCCATTTTGTGTTGGGCACTGCCATTAATGCCAGGAGTAATAACTTCTAGAAAGCTGCCACAGTTCTGAGCCTCTTGTGGTGGCGGCAGGAGCTCCAAGCAAACATTAACAATACTTCATCTGCTCTACACTTTTACAGAACAGTTAACACAATGCATGGATAGTTGTGAAATGTGAAAGACTTATGAAAAATGTCCAATGTAATCCATCATAGTTTTTTTGTTATCTCATGTATATTACATAAAACAAAAGTCTGCATGATATATTTGTATTGTGTAATTTGTCACAATGCAAGACCATTTGAAAAGAGGTAGTAAATGCAAAAATACAGTTTACATTTTCCCTTACACATTCAAATGTAAACCTTAAATCATTATGTTAAAAATATGCATATGTGTGGGTGTACACATTCATTTTAAATAGTATCACTGGTAGGAAAAGAAATACTTTAACAGGTAACTGTCTGTATTTTCTGCAGATTTTGTTTTCATTAAAAAGTGAATTCATGTTGTTTACCATATCTTTGCTGTAATTAAAGTAATTTGATATTACAGCATTATGTTTTTAAAAACAATTTATTGAATTTTTACAGTTCCAAAAATGTTTTTAAGTAATAATTTACAGTTTTTAACAGAGTACTCTAATTCTAATTGTTCACTTTAAATTTAGCATATTACTTGATTCTATTATCTCAAAAATGTTCAAACGTTCATTGAAGCAGGTTACACAATACATACAGAATAGACTTTTTTTAATAAGAATATATTTCTTTAGGAAAATATTACAAAGGTAGATTACGTTCTTCGTTATGAATACTTTTGTCAGTGATGGATCTCTCCACCCATTATTTTGGTCTGTACCAATTAATTAGCAATCCCTCATAAGGAAAATACAAGTCTGTAATCTCTAAGATTTTTAATAACCGAAACTAAACTGATTAGAAAACATAAAATGAAAAAAGCTCCTAATCTTCTTAATTAAAATCACATCTTTTCTGTGCATCCATTTCCGTATCTCAGACTGTGTTTGTAGGTCGTCATTTGAATAAAATCAGACATTTTTTGATGAGCATAGGTTTGCTATTTGTTTTAGAAAACACAATCTGTCAATGGCCTGCATGGATGTGTAACAGATAATGATTTCTGAGTGAAATCTGTCCGAGGCTTTAGAAACAGATACTGTCTAAGCCCGATTCCAAGGCTGTGTCAAGCTGCCTGTGAAAGAGAATGCTTGCATATTCATGTAAAAATAACCTTTAGTGTTCCCGTAGCTTGTCATCTTGACTGATGAATCTTTTTTTTTCATTGTTGATGAAATCACGTCCTATCAGTAAACTTGTGCATACAGTGCCAGCAAAGTCAAGCATTTCTCAGAAAGACCTGGGGCCAATCTGGTTTAGGTGGGCTCATTTGCCTAACCTCTGGATGAAGTGATGTAGCTCAGAGGATTAGTTTTTGCATTGTGTGTGAGAGGTTACAATTTAGAATCTTGCATGATTAACAGATGTTTTGTTATTTTAACATTTTATTTTGTAACTGTACAGATGAAAGATGTGCGTCATATTGCGACACTATGTCAAAGTCTGTCACTGAATATAGTCTTAATGCAACACTTAAAATTTTATGAAACAAATCTACATTGTTTTTTGACGATTCAGAGTGAAATCACGTACTTAAGCTTTTGTTGCGTTTGCTTTCTGTAATCGATGATACAACGATGGATTTTGGGAAGCTGACAAATAAGTAATTCTTATTTTTAAGGGGAGGGAGATGAAAGATGAGGTCTACGGACACCTGTGTTACCACCAGGCACAGGAGAGAAGAGGTGGTGTTTGCTCTGGCGTGAGTAATCTCATAATAACCCCAGAGTCTGCCTCGTGGTTACTATTAATCAGAAGAGAGCTCAACAGTACAAGACTGAGCTCACAAACCCAGTCAAACTGTTCAGCATTCCCAAAGAAAGACACCACAGGGAAATTAAAACGTTTAAAACCCTTCTATTTTCAGACAAAGCACCCATGCTGAGGGCATTTACAATGGAAGGAGGGACATCCAGACTACACGTAGTGATGTCAGACAAATTAAGTTTGCCAAAAAATACATAAAAAATGTCCACAGGCCGAGCTCTTTACAATCTCTAAACGATTACAGTTTCACTGTATTTACCAGCCAGATGTTGTTGCTTTCTGTCTGGTTATTTTCATTTAAGTGTTTAGAATTTAATTGATTCCACATTTGCTAATTCGAAAACACCGTTAAAAAGAGACAAAGAGACTCATATCCATAAATTCCTTTGCAGTCGAGGTCTGACGCTGCACGCTATGATGTATTTTACTATTACATTTAGAGCTCAATAAGCATTCAAACGTAAATCCCTACTTGGTTATGAGTTTTCCTTCGTTTGGGATCCTTAATAAATGTAAAAGCTTTATAAAAGAAAACGTGACTCATTACTCAGTTTGCCAGTTGCTTTAAATATCAATAACATTGTTTCTGAGAAAGTTATATGCCTATTTAAATAAAAGATTTCTACCACTTGCCGTGTATTGTATTCATTGATGCAATAAAAAGAGTCGTAATGTGTCTGGAAATGTCAGACCTAAAATTATCTGCTGACCTCATTTCTCTTCTAATTAGAAAAAAACTGAAACATCTGTTGACAGAAACATTGCCAAACCCTTTTTGAAATGAGGTAATACAAAAAGTATTTTGACCTTTTTTCAAACCAGGAAATCAGTAAGAGCTCAATTTTTTTACTTCACTAGTTTTTTAACTTTTTTTACTTATTTGGTTGTTTAATGCTCTCTGAGCAAAACATAAAAAATACTATAATTTTGAGAAAGAATTTGGATCAGAGGCTAAAACATCAAAAAGCAGTTCAATTGCAACACCGCCTTGAATGCAGACCGCTAATCGATTACCTGGACACGTCTCCATTAAACCCTGGTTAGTCCATCAGGGAATGTATGAATGACCATGAATTCAAATAGGAACAAATGGGTCTGCAGTTCGTTGGGAGGTAATCAGGACAGAGCGTGTTAAAAGGATCTTGGGGATAAGGATGCAATAATCTCATTAGCCAGGTTTCCATCCATCTATTTTATGTGCATTTTGGGAGATCACATAAAATGGGAAAATGCGTGTTAAGAAATCACATAAAAAGTCTTCTGCTCTAATGAGTCATATTTTTCCAACTAGTGGATATTCACAAAAACGATGAAACACAATTGCTGAATAAATTCCTCAAAGCACATTAGAAAAGTCATGTGACTGCTTCAATTGATGGAGTAACCAGTGGGCTGAACGGTTTTTTAGTCATTCTAAAAGTCTGTGCTCAACAGAGTTCGGTATAATCATCTCCCAGAACTGTCTTAGACTGTGTTCCCAAACAAGCATACACCTCTGAAAACAAGATGAAATTGTGGTCTTTCATTTATTGGCCAAGTAATCTATTATACTGTATAAAGAAAAAAACCTGCAGTAAACTGCTATTGCACCGATTTTTTACCTTTTTGGTTATATATGTCTGAAAATGCCAATTTTTCAGGACGTTACAATTTTGTTTCCTTCGACTTACTGGATGGAAACTGCACTTGATTTCCACATACTGTATGTTTTATGTGATTTTCCAACTTTGTGCAATAGTTAAATTCACAACTTTGCATTGAAACATAGTTAATGTTTACAGTACATGGTTATGAAGCCATGTTTATCCAATAAGAATACAGAACACTGCAAAAGTAGAAAGTAAAGACAATGGAGGCAAAAAGCCAGCGAAGAGAGGAGTTGGTGAAAAATAAACAGAAAGGACTGCAAGCGGATATTTATAAGGATTTATGCTGGTCATTCTGCACTGTTTCTTAGTCCTACTGTACGGTAAATTAAAAAATAAGCAATGTAAAATAAAAACAAAAGTAACTTTTGACATTGTTTTGACTAAATGACACTGTATAGTGCTACGCAATAAATTGAAGCACATTTTGACAGTCGTGATTATAATGTGAACGTTAAAAAAAAACATGAGGTAACAAGTTTTTTTTTTTTATAGTGTCATATGAATGAAATGAATGAAAGGTTAATTATTATCCATGCAATTTAGCTGGGAAAACAATAAAGTGGATACCACACTGACTTCCCATGGATGCAAGGGCAGTCAAGAAGGTTTGACATTTCCTCTCTCTAACCAGCCTCAATAACATTCTCTGTTTCTATCTTCTGAAGTGGAAAAAGCACAATGGGGAATCAGGCTTGAATGTTTCTTTGTTTTCTGTGCTGTTATTGGATGAGGATCCATTCAGATGACCGTGATAAGAGTGATAGCTATACAATATGTACAAGGGCACAGAAGCAGCCATAAATCAACCGCTGAGATTATGAGTTTATCCCAATCAGTGAGTCCAAAGTTCAGAGGCCATCAGCGTTTGAGACTACTTAAGACAATGAGCCACAAACTGCGAAGGACTTGAAGGGCAACTTAAAAACTAAACGATATATAAAAAACACTCACATAAATGAGGAATGAGGTCACTGGCCAAAAACCCACAGCAGACCTACACAATGCTGTGACTGGTTATACACATAGTTTTTTGTGTAATACTGCAAAGACTTTTTACATACAGTGATGATGTTGGCTCAGATATGATTGGAGTTATATGAGAAATTCAGAGGTAATTCAGAGCTATGTCAGTATTCTAGAGTCCTAAACAGCTAAAAACATAATTTTTGATAAAGGCTTCGAATAAGAAGTCCTCCACAGTACTTCTTCTGATGAGACCAATGGTTTTGAAGAAAAACGCTAACAGCACAAGGGATCTTAAGAACACTGGATATGCTAAGCAGGCACTTAACATAAGTGTAACAATATATAAGGCTGTCATCCCACTAGCCAATTTCCCGACTATTTTTCCACTGTAAGCTTCATTTACATAGCTGTTTAACAACTGGAGGGGGTGGATACATGTGGGTGGATGGTACCAGCCTTACCGACTCAACTGCCTGCTGAGTTAATGGCCTGCCGACTCTCCGGCAACATCAAGAACATTTGATGATAGCGCTAAGTTGGTAGGTCATGACGTCATGGCATTTTCTAACATTGATGAACCGACGAGTCCTGCTTGGCTCGTATCCAGACTTCCTCAGGAAATGGTTACTGCGTAGCTGAGCATTTTTCTAGAGTTCACTTATTCTACAATACATCAGAATATAGTCAATACATAACAAGTATTTGATTGTGACAGATGATATTGTAGCCAAAATGGTTTCCGAAGGTTTTGCCATCTAAGGTACATACATTTATATAAGTCTCTGTCATATACTGTATGTAACACCATGAGTAATCAATTATGAAACATGCAGTTTTCATAGTTGCAGGCGGGCGATACACAACAAATTTGCTACAACCAAACTTCTTTGATTTAAATACGGCTACTTACATCAAACGCCCATCAACAAGGTCAAAGCATCATACTTTAGGCACAATGTTCTAAGATGAAACTAAGATGAAGTTATATTTATAACTTAACTTATAAGCCCAGACCATCTGTCAACATCGATCCCCAATGTTCTCCATCTATCCCAACCTGAAGCCTATGCTGAAAATGAATCAGCATGGGCCCATGGTGCTCACGGTGGTGTAATTGAACTTGGACATGGAGACACCGGTGGCCGTGACCTCATCATCACCCTCCTTAAAGCCCCGCCTGCGACAGAGCCAGCAACAGCATGAGAAGGTGGTCAGCAGCGCCATGCGAAAGCGCTTATTCATAAAGCAGTAGATGATGGGGTTGACACAGGCGGAGGTATAGGACAGCAGGTGGATGAAGGAGATAGGAGCCCCAGAGAGGGCTTTGTGGGCTGAGCGGTTGTCAAACGCTCTCCAGGTGTTCACAGAATACAGAGGCATCCAGCAGATGAAGAACATGGCCACAATGATGATGAGCATACGGATCACACGCTTCTTGGCCATTAGTTTCGCCTCGGACGTATTGCTGCGGGGGCGGTCCACCTTTGCCGAGCCTGTTGGGGTGAGGGCTGACATCTCCATGGAGTTGGGTCTCTTGGACACCTGGAGGTAGCAGCCATCTCCATCATCACTGCTGCATGAAACAGCACCACTGATACCATTTTTCATTCCTGGAGAAGAAGCATTGCATATTTTGCAAAGAAAGCACAAGGCAGACATTAAGTTACATGCTCGTCAAAAGTAAGAAAACAAGACTACATTTTAAGCTAGATTTGCATTTTCTGAATGAAATACCCTTGGTTGCAAGGCAGAAAAATACAGAATCATAATCCTGTTAAAGTTTTACATTTACACATTTATCCAGCGTGACATGCAGAGAATTCAAGGTCTTATACAAGTGATGAATTCATGTATTTACTCTGAATAGAGCTTATGACCTTGGCGCTGCAAGCTACATGCTCTATCAGTTGAGCTACACGAACACTTCAGGTTTTAGCCAAGTAAGCTTAGGCATCATAGAAATTGTTATTTTTAGTCAGCTGTGCAGTAGATTCAACATAACGTGACACACGTTTGTTTACATGTTCACACTATAAACTTTAATTACATTGCATGTTGTGTTCAGAAGGAAGAATATAGATAAAAAAAACGTGTCAATCATTTACAAACGCCAAAATACTATATGCTGTTTATGTTAGGATTCTCACATAGTACATAGTTATGACCAATGCAATGCTTCCTTCAGAACCTAACCATTAAATTCCTTCTGCTTCATTCCTTTCACCAGTTCACTAAAACCCACAGCAGGTTGTACTTCTACATTCATGAGTTTCCTCCTGTAGCACAAATTGTTACCGATCAAAATTAAAAAAGGAAATGACATTCTGTTCATTCAAAGGAAATCTTTTAGTGGGGAAAGTGGTGAGTCAGCCAGCAATGGAGCTTTAATGCAACATCAGTGCTGCACAGAAAAAAACGTGGGCATATTTATTACATCAATATACTCTGATTTAATCCAGGACAGTTAACCTCAGGAATGAAATGTAATTGTAACGGTTCAGCAGATATTAACCTCTAAGGGTTCTGTCAATGAGATATTTACAGTCATATCAAGTTTATATTTATTCTTATTATTGTTTTGCAATGGACAACTTGCACAACTGCATTTTTGTTCTTAGGGCTCAAAACGTTTGGCGCACCTGCATGCAGAGATGTATTACATGTATTAGATGCATAGACAGTCACATAACTAAATCTCATTTGATTTAAATAAATTAGCCGTTCTCACAGAAAAAAAGCTGATCTAATACATGGGTGTCGAAAGCACAAAAAATGTGGGTGAGTCCTCCCCCAGAAAACCCTTGAGTAAAAACGAGACCAGTTTACCACCAGTGTGGTGAGTAAAAGGCATGGCCAGTAGTTTTGGCACTATTTGATGCTGGTTCGAATTTTCACATCACATATCACACCGTACAGGCATTCATTTTCATCAAAAAAAAAAAAAAAGGCTAACAGTTGTTTAATAATAAAGTGTATGGTAAGGTTAGGGGTAGTAGGGGTCTTTTGTCCCAGTTAGTTAGCATCCATTTAATCATTTTAATTTATTTGATCATTTACATTATGCTATTATTGTATAATATACAATACATTATAGTGTAACAATACTTACCTTGCTGTGTCGAAAGGAGATGGAGTTTAATATATACGGACTCTGAATGAGCCAGGTGTCATGGATTTAAAGTCCCAGTGAAATTAAAAATAACAATGCCTATTTTTTCATGAAATATTGCAGTGTTTACTGTAAATAATTTATCAATGTGGGTCATTCTCTTTTTAAAATGCGTGTGCCCTCTTAATCCTTAGTTAAAATCTGAAAATGCACTTCCTTCCTGTAATGACTATCCATTTTAAATTACGTAAATTAGATGGCTTGGGCAGAGCATTCATTAACTTCTTCCCTTCAACTGTCAGTCTGCTGCCAATCCCTTTTTTAAAATGCAACCGCTGTTTTTATACATCCAATCAAATCACAGAGAAAGACGAAAGCCATTTCACTCGGAAATGCATCAAAATATGGAAGTAAGAACGATGGCAACTTATGGTTCACTGGGACTTTGAGAAAACAGCAGCGTGGAAGTCAGGCTGTAGCTAAAATGCGGAATGTAGTTCAATTTGTATGGACTTTAAATGAGCCAGGCGGAATGGATTTGAGGAAGCAGAAGCATTGAAGTGAAGGCTGTAGCTAAAATGTGAAATGGAGTTTAATTTATCAAGCATTCCTGATGTGGAATGAATTTGACTAATGGAGCTCTGCGCTAAATGAGAGATGCTAAAAGTGAGGGGGTCCAATATCGTTGGTCTTAAAAAGTGAGTGAGTCCTGTCCCACCCACATACAATGGTTCCGACTCCCTTGATTTAATATCAAATGAAATAAATGTTAACTGTGCAAAATGCATTTAGCTGCATTTCATCTGAAATGCTGTAACTACTTTTCAGATATCTATTTGCTAAAAAAAAGTTATTTTACCTTTGGACAAAACAAAACAACATACCGATTCAAACATGTAAAAATGATGTATGTGTCAGGTCCCTTCTCTCTCATGCATGAAACATACACTTCATTGAGCATAAGATCCCACCTTTCCTTCAGAGCGCTTTTCTAAGCGACATCCTATCATTGCATTTGGACCAAATTTTGTGGTCATGTGTCTTCCACAGAAGATATATGTATAAATATATTTAGAAAACGTCTTGGTTACGGATGTAACCTCGGTTCCCTGATGGAGGGAACGAGACGTTGTGTCGAACCGACAGAATGGGGTTTGTCTTGAGAACCTATCATCTTCTGAGTATTTAGAAAAGGCCAATGAAAATTGGCGAATGAAATTTGCATGTCGGACTCCTCCCCGGATGTCCGGGTACAAGAGGGAAGCCGGCGTGCTCATTCATTCACCTTTGGTCTGAGGAGCCTTAAGCATCCTCCCCCGACCGCTGGGGTGGGCGGCCAGTGTTGTGGCATGAGGGACACAACGTCTCGTTCCCTCCATCAGGGAACCGAGGTTACATCCGTAACCAAGACGTTCCCTTTCTGTCGGTCTCTCGACGTTGTGTCGAACCGACAGAATGGGGTTCCTATGTAAGACGCCACAGCACTGAGCCGCGTCACAATCTCTAGCGGAGTGACGTTGACTGGCCTGGGCAAGTCAGACGAAGACGCTAACGCGAAATTATGACCATCCAGTGGAGAGGAAGGGGGACCCAGAGCTTTACCACAAAGTTGGGAAGCCCCTGCCACCGGCCGTCACGGGCGGAGGCCTAGTTCTCAAAATAGTGAGAAGCCGCCCGGCACCGTAAGGGCCACTGGGTAAGCATTATTCCCCCCGGGGGAAAAAGGCTGCAGAGACCACTACCTACAGTAGGGAGGAATTAGTGGAGACACCACATGGTCTCACCAACAGGGGAGAACTCATGGGAAAATGTGCGGACTGCAGGAGTTAACCGCAAGGTGGGAGTCCACCTAGGGAGGTCATGGGTTGCCGAGGTGGTAACCATTCATGAGGATACATCAGACGGAACAGCCCACGGAGGGGGGGTTACCACGTCTGGAGCACTAGGTCCGGTTAGAGCTATGTGGGAGATAACTCAACTGTTCCCCGGCCTAAGGGGGCAGGGCTGCTCTGCCCAGCCTGCCCCGAGGAAGGTGCTAGTGATGGATAAATTACCTGTTCTTTACCCAGTGGGGGAAAGAGGGGAGTCCCTCTAAGGAAGGGGGAAGGGCTTTTGCAGGCATACGCCCTACCGGCTGCCGATCCTACACCTTGCCAGGATGCGTGCTGACACCGGTTCCACGCGTAGGTATTAGAACCTCACGGAGTCGTTGCGCACAGCCCAACCCGCAGCTCTGCAGATGTCTGCTAGAGAGGCGCCCTTAGCCAGTGCCCATGAGGAGTGTGCCTCACTCCCAATGGGCAGGGGCGAATTGAGATCGGTATGCTGTAACGAGGGCATCCACGATCCAGTGCGCCAGCCTCTGTTTGGAGACAGCCCTCCCTTCTGCTGACCTCCGAAACAGACAAAGAGCTGCTCAGAGCTTCTGGGCTCTGCGTGCGGTCCAAGTAGAGGTGCAGTGCGCATACGGGACACAACACGGAAGGTTGGGTCTTCCTCCCCGGTGGGGAACACCTGCAGGTTCACCACCTGGTCTCTCGGAAGAGTGGTGGGAACTTTGAGCACGTAGCCGGGGCAGGGTCTCAAGATAACGTGAGAATCCCGGCCCCAAGTTCTAGGCAATCTGTGGACACGGAGGGTGCTTGCAGATCCCCTACCCTCTTGGAGGTGAGTGCCATCAGGAAAGCCGTCTTTATCAAGACTGAGAAAGAGCGGCAACCCCGAGAGGCTCGAAGGGGGCGGGGCCTCTTGAGGCCCGCCACCTAGGTCGCAAGAGGGTACGGAGCGCGGATAAGGTGGTCACCCTCTCACGCCCCTTAGGAACCTAATGACCAGGTCGTGCTGTCCCAGAGGCTACCCAGCACTTGGGTCATGATGAGCGGCCGTAGCGGCTACATACATTCCCAGTGTGGAGGGGGAGAGGTTATTCCCCAGTCTCTCTTGAGGAAGGGACAGCTCGTACCCGACCGAGCAACTCCGCGGGTCTTCTCGCCGAGAAGAGCACCAGGACGAGAAGAGGAGCCACCTATGGGCGTATAGCCACCCAGTCGCCGAAGCCCTAGCCTGAGTGACGTCCCAACCAGACCGGGGGTGGGTCACTCAGGATCTCCTCGTCCCGTCCAGACATGGACACCAGGTTCTGCCTGGGATGCCGTAACATGCCCCTTCCCCTGGGAAAGCAATTCGCCAGGGGGAGCGGCCAGGGGGCAGTTGTTGTCAGAGCCTTAGCTCCGAGAACCAAGTCCTGGTTAGGCCAAAGGGGCGTAACTAGTACCACTTGATGCTCCTCTTCCCTGGCCTTGCACAGGACCTGTGCAATGAGGCTCACTGGGGGGAAGCGTACTTCCGCTTGTCCCGTGGCCAGCTGTGCGCAAGGGCATCCATGCCAAGGGTTGCCTCGGACAGGGAGTACCATAGCGGACAATGGGTGGAGTCCGGGGAGGCAACAGGACCACCTGTGCCTGGCCGAACTGCTCCCAAATGAGCCGGCTGCGCAGGGATGGAGTCGCCACTCTCCGCGAGGCGTCGACTGACGAGAGAGCGCATCGGCTGTCTGGTTCAGGATGCCTGGGATGTGTGTGGCTCACAGGGAACTGATCACCTGCTGACTCCAGAGGAGGAGGCGCCGGGCGAGTCATGTTAGCTGCCATGAGCGAATGCCACCAATGATATACACCACAGCAGCTGTGCTGTCCGACCGGACCAGCACGTGCGTGCCCTGCATGAGAGGTAGTAGCCTCCTCAATGCAAGTAGCACAACCAACAATTCTAGGCAGTTGAAATGCCAACGCAGGTGGGGGCCCGTCCACCGCCCCGACACTGCATGCCCGTTGCACACAGCACCCCAACCCTACAGGGAGGCATCCCTAAGGGGACCCCTGTCTGCAAGAAGGTCATGGGAGACCAGGGGGTTAGGGTGTGTCGGCAGAAAAGCGTGATGACCATACGCCTGCTGCCGGTCTGCCACACTCTCCAAGGAACTTGACTCTGTAGCCAGTGTTGGAGCGGTCCCAGAGCTGGAGGGCGTCGAAGAGGACCAGGGCTGCTGGGAAGCAGACAGTGCACGGGACTCGACGGCCGAGGCGGCCGAGTTGCGGCACGGAGGACTGCTTCTTTACTGTCGAGAACTCTCTGGGGGAGGCCGCATGCGGATCTCGCACCCCCCGTCGGGCGGGGGGTGAGCGGGGCCACTGCGGCTCGACAGTAACACCAACCAGCCCCCCCTTGCGAGACGGGTGCGTCGAGAAAGCGGACCTTCTCGGCGTTACTCATCTGCTCAAGGATCGGCCAGAGGAGTTTCTCATGGACCACAAGTGTGGACATCGTCCAACCCAGGGCCCGCGTGTTCACTTTGGTCGCCCGTAGAGCGAGGTCGGTGGTGGCGCGGAGTTCCTGCATAAGAGCTGGGTCGGTCTTACCCTTGTGGAGCTCTCTCAACGCCCTGGCCTGGCAGGAGCCATAGCGTGGAGAGAGGAGGCAGCTTGGTCCGCCGCAATGTAAGCTCTCGACACCAGAGATGCCGAGACCCCACATGCTTTGGACGGGAGTCTAGGTCGAGCACCCCCCCCCCCCGCAGGTGGCCGCCGCCTATGGGCACGAGTGCACCGCGGTGGCATATTCCACCTGGGGGAGAACGACGTATCCTCCAGCTGTCTCAACCTCGAGGGAAGAGAGGGTGACAGAACTTTGTTTGACGTGAAACGTGCCGGAAAGGGGGCATTCCAGGTCTTACTAAGTTCCTCATGCACTTCCGGTAAACACGGCACTGGGGGCGGGCGTGGCTTGGAGCCGCGCTCAAACCCGAGGTGCTATGTAGCCAGCCGCGAGCACCGGGAGAGGCAGTGCCACTGCAACCCAACACTCACGGCAGCCCGGGAAAGCATGGCTGACATTTTGACGTCTGCTTCTTCCTGGGCTCGACCCCCCGAGGGAGGGAGCCCGAGGAATCGTCGGATGGCAGTACGTCACCCCCCGATGCTGCAAGAGACATCTCATCATCAGGCATCGTGTCCGAATACGTGATTGAGGAATAAGACGGCGGACCGTCTCCTGGGGAACGGCCCGTGAGCCAGTGGCTGGCGGATTATCACTCACAGTAATCCTCATATCACCCTCGCTGCTTGCCGTAGCGGACGGCAGGGCTGTAGTCCTGCCGCCACGGAACGGGGAGCAAACGAGGTGGTGGCTGAGTCCCGTGGGAACACAGCCACCCGTGACGCAACGTCTGAATAATCACCGCCCGCAGTACGGGCAGGACGTATCCACAACGTCTGCCCCAGCGTACTGGAAGCAGGCATCGTGTCCGTCCCCCTCCTCAAGGAGTGTGTTGCACCCATGAGAACAGCGGGACATGCCACGCTGGAGAAATTTGCTCTTTTAGAAAGGAAATTTGCTCAAACACCCCCGGAACTGCCGAGACACCCAGGGGAGAGTCACTGCAGGAAGGGACCATCCGCTGTCCGCGTCGTAGATTCCAGCAGAAAAATGATCACCAAAGATCGTAGAGAAGCTCATCAGATGCGTAGGCTCTGAAGAACAAAAGGTGAATGAATGAGCATGAGCTTCCCTCTTATACCCGGACATCCGGGGAGGAGCCCGGCATGCAAATTTCATTCGCCAATTTTCATTGGCCTTTTCTAAATACTCAGAAGATGATAGGTTCTCAAGACAAACCCCATTCTGTCGGTTCGACACAACGTCGAGAGACCGACAGAAAGGGAACTTAAGAGGCTTTCAACCTGCAACAACAATGTTTCTAGAAAGAATAGCCTCCGCCTTTAAATGTCTACAATAGACCTCTGTGTGAGGAGAAACTGTGAAATACTATTGTTAAAGCTCCAGTGTGGAACTCACGAGACCCATAGTGTGTTTTTGTGGAGGATCTATTGACAGAAATGCAATGTAATAAACTATTGTGTAATAAAAATGTAATAAACCTCTTCAGAGGCATATAAAGACCTTACATAATGAACCATTATGTTTTTATTACCTTACAATGAGCTATTTCTATCTACATACATTCATTACTCTTTCTGAATGTCCCCTTGCATGGAATTCACTATGTTGTTTCTACAGTAGCCCTAAACGTTCAAACTGCTCTACAGAGCGTGTTTCAAAAATATGTTATCTCCATCGGCAAAGAAGTGACATCTGACAACATCTTAGTTCTGTGTCAGCCACCGTAATGCTTCGAAAGAGAGGGCTGGATTGAGCCGTTGGTTACAATTCGCAACCTCACCACTAGATTCCGCTAAAACTCATACACTGGACCTTTAACCAACCATTGCTTTCTCAGTTTGGTTTTGTAAACTTAAGCTTTGAGAAAGGACTTTTCCAGACAGTGTACCTACCATAGTGATGTTTAGAATTTTTCTTAATTCTCTGATAATGTACAGAATTTAAAATCAGCTTTGAATTCTGATTTTAGGTAGGGTTTCATAGGCAGTTACAGCACATTGTAAAAACACAAAACCTGAAAATAGCAAGCTGTACTAATTCAAGGCAGAAATACGTCACTAGGCTCAGTGCAAGTAGTCCATTTTAGAGGCATTTAAAGAAATTTTCTGCTGTGTATTTTTTATAAACAGATGGGCATGACTGTACACACAGACAATTGAATCCTCAGGGTGAGACATCAAATATGTTCACATAGACGAGAGCAGTAAATACTCTTTGAGATGGTCTGGCGCTTATTAAAATTGGCAATAAATCAGACTGGGATGTAAATAATACATCATTGGGTCTCACCACATTGTCCCTTCCTCTGCTCCAATTCAAACTGAATTCCACGGAAGAGTTCTCGGGAAATGAGCCCGTAGGCGATGATCATCACCACACCAGGAATGAAGAACAGTACAAACAGCAACAGGATATACCTTAAAAAGCAGAAACAGGGGAAATAAAACCAATGGAGGAACAAGATGACAATATAAAGCTCCGTCTTTAGAAACACTGCACTTCCAATAAACCCCCCACTAATACACCCACACATGCACAGCTCCTTAAAGACTTGTCAGACAAGTGCTCTATTTTCATGAAAAATGTTTATGAATCAACATGAATCATTCATGAATCACCAACAAGAACAAAAGGTATTAAAACTATGAAAGGTTAACATTGAGGTTGAATTATGATTTCTACAAAGTTGCTGTATTGCTTGGTAACAGCCTCAGATGTACAGTACATTAATTGTTTATTTTGATGATTATTGTGATATCAAAATATGAATCTATTAAACTAAAAACATTACATATATTGTTAACATAAGTAAAACCTTTTTTGGCAGACCCACGTGTGTTGAGCAGAGCCCTGTGTTCACTTCACAATTTTTAACAGTAAGTCTGTAAAATTAAATTGAAAAACATGTAATGCAAAACTGATTTCTTTGTTAGAGTTTTTGTTATACATTGCAAATATTTAGCCATACTGTGCCAAGATAATATGCAAGTGACCATTTGCAAGTGAGTTGTATTTGAATGACAATAGGATAAAACATCATTTATAAACATAACTCTTCTGGTTTCAAACAAGAAAAAAGTCATGATTTGAAGAGAAAACGAGGCAAAAAAAGAGTAATGAATAGGTCTTGGCCATGAATTGGTCATTACTTTGCGACTTCATTTGGTACTCCATGAATCTGTTCTGTTCTAGGCTGTGGCCGTTTTCTCGTGAAAAAAATCAGCAGTGTGTATTTTCGTAAAAGATTACTCGCAGCTTCAGTTCAGGAAAATGCTGTCCAATCATCTAGCTCTAATTCAAGGAACATTGTCTGCAACTATTAACACCCTTTTATTCATGGTAAATTTCCTGAAATTCACAGTCTGTTGTGTCCATAATAGAATGTTAAGAAAAAATATATGTAAAATATTTTAGCAAACTCAAAAGAACCAGTCTAGCTGCATGACAGCTAGTGGCTGTCATAAAACATGAATGTGCTACATGAGGCACACATCTGTTGTGTCCATAATAGAATGTTAAGAATAAATATGTAAAATATTTTAGCAAACTCAAAGGAACCAGTCTAGCTGCATGACAACTAGTGGCTGTCATAATACATGAATGTGCCACATGAGGCACACAGCAGTTTACAACACACCTGCTCCTAATCACACGCTGCAGAATCACTCTTGGATACTCTGCTTTTTTCTCTCATAATGAAATACAGTAGACACAAAAAAAGTATGATATACTGGATGGATTGGTCATTAAACAAATGTTCTGGGTCCAAAACAAACTGACATCTATGTTTAGCATCTACAGTATAATAATTTTACTCTATATTTGGATCTCCATTAGCTCTGCCCAATAGCATTGCTAATCTTCCTGGGGTACGTCTAACACTTAAAATCCCCTCATCATTCCATATGTAACAGTCCTGTCTGCCCCCTTGTGTTCTCCTGCCAGCTTTTCCCGTGTTTTCACTCCATGGACTCTTATTCACCGCACCTTTAACAGTTACTGACTACACTCCCCATAATCCTTTGCACCAGTTCATCACCATCTTTGATTACACCCGCACCTGAGACTCATGATTGCACCCACACCTGATCTGCATTCCTTGTGTTTTGTTCTGTTCATGGTCAGGTCTAAATGTAAAGTTGTTACATGTTCTGTGTTACCCTTATCTCTGACTACTCCGTGGATGTCATCATTGTTATTAGTTTACGTGGATGTTTACCTGTTCTGTTCCATTGAATGTTCGTTGTTTGCACTACTGGATACTATAAACTGGATTATAACTACTTGAGGTTGCATCGTGTCTGTCATCAGTGTGTGCCATTACACCATACTTAAATACATTTTTCACATTCCAGTCTTCCTGGGGTCTGCACAGCACTTAAAGTCCATAAATTCCTTCATCCATAAAAATTTTATACATTTTTGACATCCCATAATACTACTTTAAACATTCCTTTTGGTATATAGCATTGCCTGCTCGTTCAATGAATTCCGTAACCCTCAATAAATATATTAATCCAATGTGTGCTTTTACATGCCTTTCAAAATCTAATTTCCGTGTTATCCTACTTACTGACAATGGTAAAAGATTCCATGCTTTTACTGCATGTTTAAGGAAATTCATTTAAGCACTGGGGAGTAAGAATCTACCTTCTGTTGCTCGTCTAGTAGCATATCTATTTGACCGTACATTGGATTGTAATTGATTGTATTGGTTCATTGGGATTTTATGTCTAACCTTCCATGTTGAAAATATTTGCTGCAATGATCCTGTCTGTTCTTTTCTCTATTCCTTCTGTTTTGTTTTTTTTGCTTTTAATCAAATTTTACATAAACAAAAAATGTGTATTTACAGTGTAACAAATTTACAATACGATATGCTGCAATGCATTCTGGAGGCTATAGGATTTACAAGCTTTACATCGATGATTGATTAGTCAGAAAACATGTTTTTATTTCATAATTACCAGCTTACCTCAGAGCTCAAGTTAAATTGAACCCACACATTTCTTTAAATCAGCTTTGTTCTTGTTATAGGTACATCACAGTATTATTTGTCAGGGATTTCAGAAGAACCCAATTGCAGGCAGCGGGTATTAAGGGGTTAACAAGAAACTGATGCATTTACACAAAACAGGAACAAAACAAAAGCCCACAATGGGGTAACAAAGACAAGACTGAATAATAATATGTAATAAAAAGAAACAAAGACTTCCCACGTGGGGCACAAAACCAAACTAGAAACAAACCGACACAACGTCTCACACAAAGGTTCAGGTAAGGTATTCACAAGGACAGGCAAAAACTAACGAATAGCGATACCGGCCACAACCAGGCACAATACAAGACGAACCGACACAGGACAGAGAAAACAAGGGCATTAAATAGGGGAATACAAACGAGGGATAATGACACAGGGAGGGTGAAGGGCAGGGATCAAACACTAATGGGAAGCTAAACGGGATAACAAGGGGGCGGGGTCAGAGACGCGACACCGGAGAGAATGCATAATATGCTATGATAGACAATAATATGATTCTCTCCACATAAAACCTAAGGCTTTTTCATGACTCAAGAATTACATGACATAGGGAGGCAGAATCATGACAATTATTATCGTACTAGTATCTATAGCAGCAGATCCTATGCAAAGTATGCTGTACATTTAAAGTGTACTGTAGGTGTCAACAATACACACAACAGACATATTTGATTTTAAATAAGCTCATTCTTTCATAAATACATTATTACTATGTTATTACTATATTGTTACATCTAGCATGCTTCTGGGTTCTAGATAAAGCCTGAGAAATATGTTCTGCACTTACCATGCTTGCGCCACCTCGCTCCTTGGCCAGGAGGGACGGCACATGTGAGCACTGTTGTTGGGTACCTTGACCAGGGTGCTGATGATGGGATAGGGTGACATTATAATGAAGGACAGAACCCATGTTGTAGCGATGACTTTATAGGCGTGGGACCTGGTCTGCCATGCACGGGACTTCAGCGGATTGCAAATGGCACTGTATCTTTCAATTGCTATAGCCACCAGACTGAAGGTTGATATACAGACTGATATACCTGTGGTAAAGCAAAATAATCACACTTGAAATTAAACTCATTTTTAATAAACTTTTTGATGGAAGAATGGGCAAATGTATCATTCAAGGTAATTATAATTTAGCTAGAAGCAAGAGTTTAAATTGTTTGTCTAAATTCAGGATATAAATAATGCATGCTTTAAACTGAACACTAGCATCTTGGGACTACAACGTGTTGTTGGTTTATTTTTCAATCGATTCCATTTACGTATGCTGCACTCCTGTTTGTTTTATTCTATTTTGTTTCCATTTAGCAAATGTGCTTTTTGTCATTGCTATCTGTACTAATATGTATTTTACTGTAAACCTGCTTTGCAACTATTCAAAATTCTGAAAAGCGATACATAAATACATTTGAATTGAAACTGAAAAAGTTTAAAAAACTCAGGTGAAATCGACATGTTTGCTCACAGCAGCATTGTGTCTGTTTTCAGTGTGTTAATAGCTTTGTTTCTATACTAAAATGATTTAAGATAAATAAATGTAGACACAGACAAGACATTTTTACATATAGTAACAATACAAAGGTGTAAAAATTATTTTCAATCTAAGCACAGTTTAAGACTTTGTTTAGTTCTGTTTTGAAACTTAGAGTAAAGGACATGTGAGCCTACGAGAACAGGAAACATTAGGGTATTTGCAGAGCCATTACTTATTTACTTATTTTTTTACATTACTGTAATAAGCTCAAAAAAAGGGAAGGAAGGAGGCGGGAACCGGCGAACATTTACAATAAACTTTAATCAAAAATAAACAAACAATAATCCAGCAGTGAAAAGGCCGGCAGCCACCTCACGGTCAACTGCCAGCCACACAAACATAAACAAAACTTAACATGTCCGGGCCCGGTCCTCTCTCGCCGTATCCTCCTGTCGCTCGTCCTTTTATGCTTCCGATCTCCTCCGTGAGAGATGCGAGGCCGGTGTGACGCCCAGCTGACACTCATTATCACTCGCGCCACCGGCCTCGCTTCCTCCTCCCACGGCTCTTGTCACGCCTCCCTCGTCACAATTACATATTTCAAAAATTCTATTCGTATTCGGATAAAGCCAGAAGTGGCCGTGGCTTAAACCAGAAGTTCACATAATGACACCAGGCAGCAGCCAGTGTAATTCTTAATAGTAATTCTTGAGTTTTTATTAAACAAATATGTTTAACTCATACAATTATTTATTTGTATTTGTATTTTTATTTATGTACAAAATATTAAATGGGTTCTTTATAATGCATAATGAGTATTGCTAATATATTCAACTTACACCGTGTCTACACCAGACACGACAGGCGCGACACGACAAAAGACATTAGAAACGCATTAGAACCCATTATAATTTCAAATATTGTCCACACCGGATGCGGCGTGGCGAGACGCGACAAACCTATTAAGAACAAGCAGGTTGTCATGTCGCGTCACGCCTGTCGCGTCCGGTGTAGATACGGTGTTAGGCGACAATATGGAACTAATTTAAATTAACCAGCTTAATAAATTAACAGCAATGCATGAATGTAACACAGTTGGGCTAGTTTTATTTATATATTTATTTTGTGGTGCTTTATCATATTTCTTTTTTTAAGCTCAATTATGCCCAGCTGCTTAGAAAAAAACGTACATTCTTGGAAATATTGGATAAACATTAGGGTAAATGATAATAAATCTTTACGGTATATGGTAATCAAAACATCTACAACTATCCACCTCACAATTCTTCTGTCAGTTTGAGAAACATAGCACAAAATCTTCCCATTCTGTCTCTCTCTTTTTTTTCTCTCTTTTGGTATCTGATATTGGCCGTGCATTGTCAGCTGATGTGTGTCAGTGAAGAGCTGCATTTCTAAATAAACTGAACGTCTTAACAGGACACGCATACATTGAATATTATGTCTATTATTCTTAAGAATTTGTTATTCATTTTGAAGCCATTATTTGAGCCTTTGCTAAAAGCATTTGTATTCGGGCACATGCCTGTGACATTACTGACATGGGCTGTGTTTCAAAAGCAATAGCAAGAAGCAGGAGATTACTCTTAGTGCTGTCCAGGAAAAATAAATGTAATATTAAAGAGATCTTGCAGATCATTAGACATTTTATATATTGTCTGTATACAGCTGTATTAGTTTTCCTTAATTGTTTTCTTTCTGTTTTCTGTTTAATTTTACTTTATTTTCTATCAAACACCCCCTCTCTCATACACATACACATACACACACACACACACCCACAGAAATACGTGTGTATGTCATCAATGAAAGGTTTCAATATGATGAATGTGGCCTAGGGCAGTGGTTCTCATCTCCGGTTCTGGGAAATCATTAATACGGGAAACATACATAAAATGTGAAAAATAAGTTGTGAATCACAGGCTTACGCCACCAGAATCTCTACCATCTCCCACCTTCACAATCCCAATTCAATCTTTGCTTTTATATCTGGTTCAGACACCATCTTTTCTGATTCAGTTGCTCTCAACACGAAAATGTATTTATTGTACAGCTATGTTTTCCGAGGTGTTGACTCCTAGCTAAACTGAAGGTGACAAATCCTTAATACGTTCTTGTAAAAGTACAAAGCTAGCAACATTTTAAAATGGCATTCTATCAGAGGGCTCGGCAAGATTGGACACCAGAGATTGGACACAGGCCTGCGTGTTTGCAGAATTACTGTCCTGATGGCCCGACAGCTGATCTGATCTCACCCTCAGCACCAAAGCTCATACCAGGGAAATTGTTCTTTGCTTTACAAATCCCCTCCTCTCCCTCCCCCTCAAAAATAAACAGTGTGAGGGTGGTGACGGTTGGCACAGCTCGTTAGACGTGTTACCATGCCGCTCTGACACTGCATGGGCTTCAGGCACCTTGCACACACTCAAGCAAATAAGATCTGCAACCTTCTGAACTCTGTCAACCCCAAGACGTCCACCAGACAGTGAACATGATGCCGGGAAAAAAGCATCCTTTAGAAACGCTATCTGATCAACCATGTATGCAAGTAAGAATTATAACAGGACAATGTCATTTTTCCTGGGGCACTGTACCTGAGTCTACAGTTTCTTTTTGTGTTGTGGTCGCAGGGTTTTGGTTTCCTTAATAGGACAATTATTATGTTATATTTATCCCCACAATAAAATGTTGACTTCCATAATATGTGTATTTTAAGACATTTCAGGTTGCTTGCTTTTAGAAATACATGGTTAATTTTGTCTTGTCACACTGCAGTTATGTGAATTACATAAATCACGTAAATTAAATATATGCAAAATGGTATTTTGTAGCATCACTGGATCAGTCGTTTACCCTTTCTGTGATACAAAAAAAAGTTGTCAAACATTAGACTTTTAGATACTTACATACTCTTTCACAATTAAAACGGAATTCAAGCTTGGCTTCTGTGAACACAAGCCTTCTATGATTGGATTGGATAGGATAATTATTCCCACCCTGCTATATTTAATTGGCCACCTCCATCATTTGTGACATTAGCGAGCACTGTTAGACTGCTTTGGTAGGCCAGGTCTGAGATCAGCTGTCTAGGCGTTTTCTACAATATTAGCAACACCAAAGGTCTGGACCTCAATGGTGGGTACAGCCATAAATGTGGTGTGCTGAATATAAGCAAATTTACTGTAAGTCGATTTTTTTCTCCTGAAAATATTTTTTTTGTGGTCCTTGTGCGTCAAAATCGACCTTGGCATTGTAGAGGCATGACTTTCATTTAAAAAGGTATTGATTCATAAAAACGTGCAGATCAGTGTGTGTTCATAGTACATTGGTGACCAATTATTTGGTATCAATGTCAATATCTACGTGATAAAATAAAAAATCTTGGTTATTTGATTTCCGTCATGAAAACTCTTCAGATAAATTTAAGTGCATTAATGTTCATGACAATTTGTTTGGTCTTGACAGAACTCAATCTACCTGCTGCTGTTAAAGAGAAAGAATGAATACTTGTTACTACTAACACACACGGCAGTGTGCAAAAAAGACGCTCCTGCAATGTTAGTCACCCGTAAAAAGATGTAGACAAGTGGATCTGGGGTGGAGGCGGGTGATTGTTGAGCTCTGATGGCGATATACAGCATTCTGACAAGACTTGTGTCATGTTGCTCTGAAAGCTGATTGGCTGGCGGATCGTGATGAGGTCATTATGTAAACACAGTAGTCTTGAGACTTTTGAATCACATCTGGTTATTCTGCCCAAAGTGCTTGGAAGAATCTACCTGACTGACTTGTGAAGCAAGCAACCACAGTTGTTTTAATGTGCAATTTGGGGGCAGTTCATTAATAAGTGATACCATAATAAAAGAGCAGAGCAGAGAGAATGGCACAGGACTCCTGGGTTTTGCCTTCCAGCCAATCAAATTGATTGGTTTTTCACACATTTTTATATTGCTTTCAACATTTGTGTGCAGTGTGCATCAGAGGGATAGTGAACAGTGGGCATTTCAAAAGAGACTTAGAAACCAGTATGCATGAGCTGCTGTTAGTAGATTAGTTATTGGTAAAGTCAACAAAGGATTTTTTTATTGTTGGCAAGGTAACAAATTCTAGACTCACTTGATCCTGTAGTGATACACTGAAATCAATCTTACCCATAAGATATGCCACAATCTTGCACATGGCTGCTCCAAAAATGAAATCTTCCAACAGGTTGGGAATCAAAGTAAAGGGCATGCAGAAAATGGCCATCATGAGGTCACTGATGGCCAGGGAGAGCAGAAAGGAGTTGGTGACCGTCCGCATTCGTTTGTTCACCATCAACACAACGATGATGAGCAGATTTCCAAACACGCTCAGTAAGAAAATGATGGAGTAGAGCAGTATGCGGAGTGAATTCATTTCTGAAAGAAAAACATAAAACTTCAGTTAGCAGATGACACATCAATGCTTTTGAAATTAAAAAGTTTGAACAGGATTTGCAGCAGTTATTTTGTGTAAAATAAGAAAAAAAACAAGTGGACAAGATAAGAGTTTTAACTACATACTGTATTTTCTTTGAAGTTTCTATTTTTTGACAATATTTAAAAAATATCTTGATACTATAATAATTTACTCTTCAAAACCACCCAGAAGGGTAACACCCCTTCAGTAAAACTTTAACTCTTATGTGGTCTTTTATTTATTTGTATTTTTCCCCATCACAGATTTTTATTTTTCTAAATATTTACAAAAAAAAGAATATGAATACTTTTTTTATAAATGTGGTTTATATAGAGGTAAATAAAGATGAGCTTCTCTACGATCTTGGTGATCATTCTTTCTGCTGGAATCTATGACATGGACAGCGGACGGTCCCTTCCTGCAGTGACTCTCCCCTGGGCGTCTCGGCAGTTCCGGAGGTGTTCGAGCAAATTTCCTTTTCTAAAAGAGCAAATTTCTCCAGCGTGGCTTGTCCCGCTGTTCTCATGGGTGCAACACACTCATCGAGGAGGGGGACGGACACAATGCCTGCTTCCAGTACGCTGGGGCAGACGTTGTGGATACGTCCTGCCCGCACTGCGGGCGTTGACGATTCAGACGTTACGTCACAGGTGGCTGTGTTCCCAGGGGACTCAGCCACCACCTCGTTTGCTCCCCGTTCCGTGGCGGCAGGACTACGGCCCTGCTGTCCGCTACGGCAAGCAGCAAGGGTGATATGAGGATTACTGTGAGCGATAATCCGCCAGCCACGGGCTCACAGACCGTTCACACCTCGTCTCGCTCGTCTGACCGTTCCCCAGGAGACGGTCCGCCGTCTTATTCCTCAATCACGTATTCGGATACGATGCGTGATGACGAGATGTCTCTTGCAGCATCGGGGGGTGACGTACTGCCATCCGACTCCGACGATTCCTCGGGCTCCCTCCCTCAGGGCGTCGAGCCCAGGAAGAAGCGGACATCGGAATGTCAGCCATGCTTTCCCGGGCCGCCGTGAGTGTTGGGTTGCAGTGCCCGCACTGCCTCTCCCGGCACTCGCGGCTGGCTACATGGCGCCTCAGGTTTGAGCGCGGCTCCAAGCCATGCCCGCCCCCAGTGCCGTGTTTACCGGAAGTGCATGAGGAACTTAGTAAGACCTGGAACGCCCCTTTCCGGCAGGATTCACGTCAAACAAAGTTCCGTCACCCTCTCTTCCCTCGAGGTTGAGACAGCTAGAGGATACGTCGATGTCCCCCAGGTGGAGCATGCCGCTGCGGTGCACTCGTGCCCGTAGGCGGCGGCCACCTGGGGGGGGCTCGACCTAGACTCCAGTCCAAAGCATGTGGGGTCTTGGCATCTCTGGTGTCGAGAGCTTACATTGCGGCGGACCAAGCTGCCTCCTCTCTCCACGCTATGGCTCCTGCCAGGCCAGGGCATTGAGAGAGCTCCACGAGGGTAAGACCGACCCAGCGCTTATGCAGTAACTCTGCGCCGCCACCGACCTCGCTCTACAGGCAACCAAGGTGACCACGCGGGCCCTGGGTCGGACGATGTCCACACTTGTGGTCCATGAGAAACTCCTCTGGCCGATCCTTGCGCAGATGAGTAACGCCGAGAAGGTCCGCTTTCTCGACGCACCCGTCTCGCAAGGGGGGGCTGGTTGGTGTTACTGTCGAGCCGCTGCGGCCCCGCTCACCCCCCGCCCGTCGGGGGGCGCGAGACCCGTGCGCGGCCTCCCCCGGAGGGTTCTTGACAGTAAAGAAGCAGTCTTCCGTGCCGGGGCTCGGCCGCCTCGGCCGTCGAGTCCCGTGCACTGTCTGCTTCCCAGCAGCCCTGGTCCTCTTCGACGCCCTCCAGCTCTGGCACCCCCCACTCAGGTGCCCCCCCTGGAGGAGACAGCGAAGAGGAGACCATCGCCCCATCAGCAGCCGCGGTGAAGCGGCCCTCATGGGAAGACCTCAAGGGGATCGAGGCTACCATTGGGCCCGACCCCAGCCACATTGCTAGGAAGTCGGCTAGGGACAGATCCTGCCCCGTCTCTCCATCTGCTGGCCCCCTCTGGGGGGCTAGCGCCCACTTACTCTCTAAGGAGAGTTTCCTCTCTCTCTGGGTTATCACAGCCGCTCCCACCCTCTGCACGATGGTGAACGGCAAACTCGACGTTGCGTCATGGCGAAGCGCAATGTCGAGTATAAACACCAGCCCTCAGCACTCTCAGTCAGACAGTGCGTTGAGCTGCGCAGTCGCCAGGCAGGAAAAACAGCAGAGCCGATCTCCTCCCCGGGGGACCTCCCCCGGCAAGGAATCCGTACTGCTAGCCATCGAACCACCCCCTGGGGGGACGATGAAAAAGATCGTACCTTTAGTCCCCGTCTCATTTCTGGGAGCCTGTCCGGCTTCCCATACTGTCAGGCTGGCTAGGGAAGACGATCCGTCTCGGTCGCCTCACGCCCGCCAAGTTCAGCATCCGATATACCTCAGTCAGAGGCTAGGATGTCCCCGTACTTCGGGCCGAGGCCGCCACCCTTCTGGTGAAGGGAGTGATCGAGCCCGTCTCACCAGCCAAGATGTTCAGCGGGTTTTACAGCCTGTACTTCATTGTCCCCAAGAAAGGCGGGGGGTTGCGCCCTATCTTGGGTCTGTGTGTTCTGAACAGGCACCTACACAGTAGCTGCCTTTCAGGTTGATCACGCAGAAGTGCATCCTGACATCCGTCAGGTGTCAGGACTGGTTCATGGCAATCGACCTGAAGGACGCGTACTTCATGTCTCGATCCTCCCTCGACATCGGCCGTTCCGACGGTTCGTGTTCGAGGGATGGGCATATCAGTACAGGGTCCTCACATTCGGTCTGTCCCTGTCTCCACGAGTCTTTACGAAGGTCGTGGAAGCCGCCCTCCTTCCCCTTAGGGAAGGAGGTGTGCGGGTACTAAACTATCTCGACGACTAGCTCAGTTTAGCGCACTCTCGAGATCTGTTGTGTACACACAGGGACCTGGTGCTCCGGCACCTAGATCGGTGGGGCTACAGGTCAACTGAGAAGAGCAAGCTCTCCCCGGTGCAGAGCGTCCTCTTTCTCGGTAGGGAACTCGACTCTGTCCTCATGAGCGGCCCTGCTCACCCCCTGAGGGGGGTGCGAGACCCGCGATGAGGAAGCCCGCACCCACGCGGCCTCCCAGAGGCAGTGCGACTGACTACAGAGTGCACCCGATCAGTGTTGAACTGCCTGAAGCTTTCAGACAGTCAGCGGTCCCCCTGAAACAATTCAGAGGCTCCTGGGATACATGGCATCCTCGGCGGGGGTGGTCACCCTCGGGTCGATGCACATATGACCGCTCCAACACTGGCTACAGAGTCAAGTTCCTTGGAGAGCGTGGCACACCGGCAGCAGGCGTATGGTCACACGCTTTCTGCCGACACACCCTAACCCCCTGGTCTCCATGNACGATGGTGAACGGCAAACTCGACGTTGCGTCATGGCGAAGCGCAATGTCGAGTATAAACACCAGCCCTCAGCACTCTCAGTCAGACAGTGCGTTGAGCTGCGCAGTCGCCAGGCAGGAAAAACAGCAGAGCCGATCTCCTCCCCGGGGGACCTCCCCCGGCAAGGAATCCGTACTGCTAGCCATCGAACCACCCCCTGGGGGGACGATGAAAAAGATCGTACCTTTAGTCCCCGTCTCATTTCTGGGAGCCTGTCCGGCTTCCCATACTGTCAGGCTGGCTAGGGAAGACGATCCGTCTCGGTCGCCTCACGCCCGCCAAGTTCAGCATCCGATATACCTCAGTCAGAGGCTAGGATGTCCCCGTACTTCGGGCCGAGGCCGCCACCCTTCTGGTGAAGGGAGTGATCGAGCCCGTCTCAGCGGGTTTTACAGCCTGTACTTCATTGTCCCCAAGAAAGGCGGGGGGTTGCGCCCTATCTTGGGTCTGTGTGTTCTGAACAGGCACCTACACAGTAGCTGCCTTTCAGGTTGATCACGCAGAAGTGCATCCTGACATCCGTCAGGTGTCAGGACTGGTTCATGGCAATCGACCTGAAGGACGCGTACTTCATGTCTCGATCCTCCCTCGACATCGGCCGTTCCGACGGTTCGTGTTCGAGGGATGGGCATATCAGTACAGGGTCCTCTCTTTCGGTCTGTCCCTGTCTCCACGAGTCTTTACGAAGGTCGTGGAAGCCGCCCTCCTTCCCCTTAGGGAAGGAGGTGTGCGGGTACTAAACTATCTCGACGACTAGCTCAGTTTTGCGCACTCTCGAGATCTGTTGTGTACACACAGGGACCTGGTGCTCCGGCACCTAGATCGGTGGGGCTACAGGTCAACTGAGAAGAGCAAGCTCTCCCCGGTGCAGAGCGTCCTCTTTCTCGGTAGGGAACTCGACTCTGTCCTCATGAGCGGCCCTGCTCACCCCCTGAGGGGGGTGCGAGACCCGCGATGAGGAAGCCCGCACCCACGCGGCCTCCCAGAGGCAGTGCGACTGACTACAGAGTGCACCCGATCAGTGTTGAACTGCCTGAAGCTTTCAGACAGTCAGCGGTCCCCCTGAAACAATTCAGAGGCTCCTGGGATACATGGCATCCTCGGCGGGGGTGGTCACCCTCGGGTCGATGCACATATGACCGCTCCAACACTGGCTACAGAGTCAAGTTCCTTGGAGAACATGGCACACCGGCAGCAGGCGTATGGTCACACGCTTTCTGCCGACACACCCTAACCCCCTGGTCTCCATGACCTTCTTGGGGTTGGGGTGCCGCGTGCAAACGGGCAAGCAGTGTCGGGGCGGTGGACGGGCCCCCGCCTGCGTTGGCATTTCAACTGCCTAGAGTTGTTGGTTGTGCTACTTGCATTGAGAAGGCTACTACCTCTCGTGCAAGGCAGGCACGTGCTGGTCCGGTCGGACAGCACAGCTGCTGTGGCGTTATCACTGGATTCGCTCACGGCAGCTAAACATGACTCGCCCGGCGCCTCCTCCTCTGGAGTCAGCAGGTGATCAGTTCCCTGCGAGCCACACACTTCCCAGGCATCCTGAACCAGACAGCCGATGCGCTCTCTCGTCAGTCGACGCCTCGCGGGGAGTGGCGACTCCATCCCCGCGCAGCCAGCTCATTTGGGAGAGGTTCGGCCAGGCACAGGTGGTCCTGTTGCCTCCCCGGACTCCACCCATTGTCCGCTTTGGTACTCCCTGTCCGAGGCAACCCTTGGCACAGATGCCCTTGCACACAGCTGGCCGCGGGACAAGCGGAAGTACGCTTCCCCCCAGTGAGCCTCATTGCACAGAGTCCTGTGCAAGGCCAGGGAAGAGGAGCATCAAGTGGTACTAGTTACGCCCCTTGGCCTAACCAGGACTTGGTTCTCAGAGCTAAGGCTCTGACAACAACTCCCCACTGGCCGCTCCCCCTGGCGAACTGCTTCCCCAGGGGAAGGGGCACGTTACGGCATCCCAGGCAGAACCTGGTCTCCATGTCTGGACGGGACGAGGAGATCCTGAGTGACCCACCCCCGGTCTGGTTGGGACGTCACTAAGGCTAGGGCTTCGGCCACTGGGCGGCTATACGCCCATAGGTGGCGCCTCTTTTCGTCCTGGTGCTCTTCTCGGCGAGAAGACCCGCGGAGTTGCTCGGTCGGGTACGAGCTGTCCCGTCATCAAGAGAGACTGGGGAGTAACCTCTCCCCCTCCACACTGGGAATGTATGTAGCCGCTTCGGCCGCTCATCATGACCCAAGTGATGGGTAGCCTCTGGGACAGCACGACCTGGTCATTAGGTTCCTAAGGGGCGCGCAAGGGTGACCACCTTCCGCGCTCCGTACCCTCTTGCGACCTAGCTGGCGGGCCTTAAGAGGCCCCGCCCCTTCGAGCCTCTCGGGGTTGCCGCTCTTTCTCAGTCCTGATAAAGACGGCTTTCCGCATGGCGCTCACCTCCAAGAGGGTAGGGGATCGGCAAGCACCCTCCGTGTCCACAGATTGCCTAGAACTCGGGGCCGGGATTCTCACGTTATCTTGAGACCCCGCCCCGGCTACGTGCCCAAGGTTCCCACCACTCTCCCGAGAGACCAGGTGGTGAACCCGCAGGCGCTCCCCACCGGGGAGGAAGACCCAACCTATCCGTGTTGTGTCCAGTACGCGCACGGTGCCTCTACTTGGACCGCACGCAGAGCTCAGAAGCTCTGAGCAGCTCTTTGTCTGTTTCGGAGGTCAGCAGAAGGGAGAGCTGTCTCCAAACAGAGGCTGGCGCACTGGATCGTGGATGCCCTCGTTAGGGCATACCGATCTCTATTCGCCCCTGCCCGTTGGGAGTGAGGCACACCCCTCATAGGCACTTGCTCAGGGTGCCTCTCTGGCAGACATCTGCGGAGCTGCGGGTTGGGCTATGCCTAACAACTCCGTGAGGTTCTAATACCTACGCGCGGAACCGGTGTCAGCCCGCATCCTGGCAAGGTGTGGGACCGGCAGCCGGTAGGGGAGCAGTGGCGATCCCGCCTCACTTCTTTCCCCTCGGGTAAAGAACAGGCATTCCATCCATCACTAAGCACCCTTCCAGGGGACAGGCTGGGCAGAGCAGCCCTGCCCCCTTAGGCCGGGGAACAGTTGAGTTATCTCCCACATAGCTCTAACCGGACCTAGTGCTCCAGACGTGGTAACCCCCCCTCCGTGGGCTGTTCCGTCTGATGTATCCTCATGAATGGTTCCCACCTTGGCAACCCATGACCTCCCCAGGTGGACTCCCACCTTGCGGTTAACTCCTGCAGTCCGCACATTCCTCCCATGAGTTCTCCCCTGATGGTGAGACCATGTGGTGTCTCCACTAATTCCTCCCTACGGTAGGTAGTGGCCTCTGCAGCGTTTTTCCCCCAGGGGGGAATAATGCTTACCCAGTGGCCCGTACGGTGCCGGGCGGCTTCTCGCCAATTAGAGAACTAGGCCTCCGCCCGTGACGGCCGGCGATAGGGGCTTCCCAACTTTGTGTAAAGCTCTGGGTCCCCCGTCCTCTCCACTGGAGGGTCATAACTTCGCGTTAGCGTGTTCGTCTGACTCGCCCAGGCCAGTCAACGTCGCTCCACAGAGATTGTGACGCGGCTCAGTGCGGTGGCGTTTTCCATAGGAACCCCATTCTGTCGGTTCGACACAACGTCGAGAGACCGACAGAAAGGGAACGTCTTGGTTACGGATGTAACCTCGGTTCCCTGATGGAGGGAACGAGACGTTGTGTCCCTCATGCCACAACACTGGCCGCCCACCCCATCCTCAGACCAAAGGTGAATGAATGAGCACGCCGGCTTCCCTCTTATACCTGGACATTCGGGGAGGAGCCTGGCATGCAAATTTCATTCGCCAATTTTCATTGGCCTTTTCTAAATACTCAGAAGATGATAGGTTCTCAAGACAAACCCCATTCTGTCGGTTCGACACAACGTCTCGTTCCCTCCATCAGGGAACCGAGGTTACATCCATAACCAAGACGTTAGTCCGTGCATCTAATGGTCCACAATGCAACCTGACGCTGGTAATGGGAAACACAGAAATTTTCACAAAACAATATTAATTTTCTGGATTGTAAAAGCTCTCTCAGTTAAAACACTTAAAGCAGGTTGCATTTAGACACTGTTGGTGGATTGTGGCTTATTCAGCTGGTCTCTGTGGCCAGAAATTGCATTTTAACACACAGAATCATTTTTTTCCATCACGGTCCATCAGCTAATATAAGTGATGAGTTAAAGACTTGATATACAGTATGTATCAGAAATTCTGATGTGAAATTGGATAGTTGTCTGAGGGAATACTTGATCAATTGAGGGAATACTAAATTGCAATATTACTGCAACATAAATATTAGACTAAGAATCATGACTCTGCCAGAACATCACACATTTTCAATAAATTCATGATATCGTCATTAAAATGGAACACTTCGTAAAGCATTTAAATATATATTGTAAGTGCACCTATCACATTTTGCAATATTCATGTGACTGTTTTCAATGTTCAGTACACTACACTGGCTGAAATTCTTCCACAGCATCTACATCTCATACACTCATATATTATTCTATTACACAATCAATCAAAACTTTATTAAGGACTATTACGGTCCAGAAATACACACAAACCTAAATCCACATTATCACATATTTACATATAAGCTACAACGCCAGTTGCTCCACAACCTAGAAACAACCTGACTGAACTAAGTGCTGTCTGTAAATATCCATATCATCAGACAGGTTCTCAGTTACATAATGCCATAAGTATTTAATCCCATCAAATACTTTCAGAACAGAACCAGAAAGAGAGAAATCAGGAAATGACAATTTCCCATCCTCTTTAGTTTTAACAATTATAATGTTACTTTTCTTTGCATTATATTTGATGTCATGGTCTAGACCATATTGACAGCAAATCATCAGTAACTGTTGAAGACCACCACTGTATGGGCAAAAAAAAAAAAAAACACCAAATCGTCTGCATACATCAAATGGATAATAGTGGTGTTACCCACCCTACAATCTGTTCCACAATTATTTAGCAGCTTTCATAAATCATTCATATAAATATTAAAAAGAAAGGGAGACAAAATGCTTCCCTGCCTGATGCCATTAAAAGGTTCAGAAACATGATCACCCCATTTTACATACATTAACTGATGAGCATACCAAAAAGACAAAATTCTTACCAGAGAGAGATTTAGGAACTCCTCTACAGTATTATATAACTTGTAAAAAGGTTTTTCATGATTTACGCGATCAAAGGCTTTGGAAGCATCAATAAATACATAAAAATTGTGGAATTATGCCTGTTATACAAATCTAAAATCTCCTTTAAAGCAAAAATACACATATCTGTGCCATGTTTCGGATTAAAACCACACTGGTAATCAAAAGTCAGAACAAACTGTTGTAACTTATTCAATAACGTCCTCTCAATAACCTTAGATAAAACACTGGCCAAGGCAATAGGCCGGTAATTATTCATGCTGTTTATTTTACCAGCTTTGTCTTTAATAATAGGCACCAACATAACAGATAGGATCAGGTAAAACACCATGGACTAAAAACCCAGTAAAACAAATAGCAAGCAAAGGACTGTAACAGAATGACTAGCCAGACAGATGGTGAGTACAGACAACGTAAGCTTTATTCCACACACAGTGCGATATGGTAGGTAAGTATAAGGTAATGGTAAATAAGTAATGCAGATTAAGGGAGGAGTAATACTGTCCTCAGTTGTAGGAGATTGCAGATGCTCAATGATGACAACTTGACTGACGTGGAAGACTTGGATGGCACAGGGAACTTGGAGCAAACAGGCGACTAAACAGGCAAATAAACAGGCGACTAAACAGGTGAACAAACAGGCGACTAAACAGGCGAGTTCAACCAGGTAAGTGCTAGTGAGAGTCTGTTACGTACAAACGAGACCAGACACTGGGTGAGAGAAGGTGCCAGCTTAAATGCAGTTCGTGATGAGGGGTATTGAGTGACAGGTGATGATGATCAGAAGTCCGAGGATGGGTCACGTGGTGTCGGAGTGGTTCCGTGACAAGGACAAAGTTTTCTACTTGCATATGTTAGATGTTCATCAGATATCCCTACCACATGCCTTGTTACCTTTTAACATCATAATTGCCTCATAAACTTCTTGTGATGAGACAGTCACATCTTCATTATTATCAATATCACCCACTATAAAGGGGTTACTTTTAACACAATTAAACAGCTCTTGATAATGTTTTGGCCACATCTGAGTAATTTCCTCTACCCCACTAACACCATTAATTATTTGTTGGCAAAGATGTTTAACAATTTTTCATTCTATTAATTTCTTTCCAGAATCATTTGTATTATTCCTTTGCAATTTCTTGTAGGGCATATTTAAAGTTTGCATTTGCCTGCTTCTTAAACTCAAACAAGGGGCCATGTCTGTCTACCTGACTCAACCCACACTATAAAAGCCCTTCTAGCCTCAGCATGGAACTCTTCAACATATTCATTCCAACCTGGCTTAGCTTAGTTTTTACTGTATGTCTTGATCTTGTACAAAAAAAACATGTAGATGCATTGTCCTGTGTAAAAGACATAATATAAGCCAATATATCGGTATTCATTTTCATTCTGGGGACTCCCATAAGGTGTATAGATATTCAGAATAATGAGCTTTTTCCACCACTATTAAACTCAATACCAATAGCCCTGTCAACGTCCAGTCTGACCACATTCACTTGTTGATCAAACGTTTTGTGCCATAGTATGGCTACACCTCCAGATATTCTGCCATGGGCTATTTTAGCACTTAAGTCTGTGGTAGATTCACCCGCCCCATAAAAATTGTTATGTAAGGAATTCAGACCTTCCAGAGCCTGCTTCGACAAGAAAGTCTCTTGAACACACAGAACATCTCATGTCTCCAATAGTTTATCCACCACCAAACAGCGTGATTTATCTGCTTCACTATGTCCAACACGCAGGCCTCCTGCATTATACAACACGATATTGATAATTTATTTGAATATATCCCAAGCAGCTGCATGGCCACCACTCTCATGTAGAGCTGCAGGTGTAATAACAGAGATTAAACGGTGCTGTGACAAATCATCCACCTTTTCTGATCCATGAGCCATGCTATTACGATTAGCTCTCGATTTACGAGCCTAAAAAAAACGGCGTACATAGATCCCCGCCGGCCAAAGTTGTGGGTTGTACATGTCTGCTACTTCGTTGCACTACACAGTTACATGAAACGAACTGAACCTGATTCAATCTTCCGACATGTCACCGTTTTGCCCAATCTTTCAGTCAGATAAGCACAAAGAGTGTCAGCGTCAAGGCAAGGGGAAAATCTAATAGCAAAAACACTCACCAGCTTGGTTTGAACCACTTGAATATTGTGCTCAGTGCCAGTACCAGTTATTCCCATTTTCCTCCGTTGCTTCCGTTTTGAACGAGCCTACACAGCCCAAGCATTGGGCTGCCCGGATAAATTTGGAGGCTTATGGTGCTTGCGTACTCCTTTCCTCACAACAGTGCTCCACGCCGGGGACTGTGGCAAAGGACTCGGAGCTTCTCCCCATGCCTGATGAGCAGGTACCATCAAAACCTGCAACTCGCTCTCCTGTGCTGCCGCCGACGCTACACCTCTCCCGCGTGTTCGGCCGTCTACAACCTCTCAAACTTGTCACTGCAGATTCAAATCTTCCCGCCTTGACTTTTGCTACTACTTTCGCGATAAACCCTTAGCAAAACTAACTTGTGCGCTTGAAAGCTCAGAGGCGAGAGAAAGTGATTTGATTACGTCATGTTCCAGTCCTGAGACGAGTCCCAGACTAAAATTAATGTTTGAACTGTCTTAACTGAAAATAGCTTACCCTGACATATTGTATTTTAAAATAGATCAGTGCCATTGTTTTGGCTTAAAGATTGGGTATCATGCTATGTCACAAATTCTGACTTCTTTACACTGTTAAACGTCCTGGCTTCTCATGCTTAACATGGTCATCTTGTTAAAAAACTCCCCCAGCACTCCAACTTGTTTCGGAAAGTTTTTTTATAATTCTGGATCCCTGTGTCGTCAAAGGGATCCTATTCCTTTTATTTTCCAATCTCCCGGAAAAGCACGGCAAGGCGAAGAAAGAGCCCGTCATGAGCCAACCGACGATCGAGACCCCCTAACCATCAAGATTATCTGCGGTGCGTCAAGATGGGCTGCGCTGCGCTGCAGCTCGTTACTCTTGTGATAGTGAAGTTTAGGTGTGTCTGTTTGTTCACGGCATTTCAGTGATGGATGTTATATAAACGGTAGATAAAACGCTGGATTTGGAGATCTTTGAAACTGACAGATGGTGCGGTCCCAGTGCTAAAAGATGCCAGACATGAACTGCACGCGGTAAGTCAATCTAAGTCATACGTCTGTGTTTTGTTGGCAATCGGCGTGTACGTGCATAATGTACAAAACACGAAGGGATGAATGTGATAATGTGGCTTGCTCGTGCTGTAGTTCCATCCCACTCTCCCCACTAGTCCCACCTCTAGCAGCTCGTGTTTTTCCGGAAATAATCGTACAGCTGTATCTCTCTTTTATAAATTTGATCAAACTAAATTCTCTTTGAAGATATGATGTATGCAATACTACTGTATAGGCACTCAAGATTAATATGAGATTGGCAGTAATGTTTTTTCTAAAGCATCTTTATAAAAGCGACTTAAATATCCTAATTTAACTAAGGCTTAGTCCTGCCTTAAGCTAAGCCTTGTCTGTGAAACCGGGCCTAGATGTTTTACATTAAAGCAACACTTTAGAACTTTTTGCTCACGGGTTCCCCCATGTGGTTGATAAGGGCAATTGTCTGTTACCAGTTTTGTAAATAATGTCGCTGTATAAGCTGCCCGGTGGGCAGAGCAATACACGTGAATTTGTTTACTAAGTTAATGGAGCCAGCGAATCCAGAAACGTTGTTTGGAAACCATGTGGCACTCTTCTGCAGGCAGGGGATGGGTGGGGCTGTGTATACCGACCTGAACACAGATTTTACAGAGTGTGGTTGTAGCCGCTATAATGCTGCTCAAGTAGCAGCGGGAGTAGAATCCGTCCAGTTAAGAGTTGTTCTACCACTGAAAAAATTTTGAGACATTATTTTAAGGCAGAAAAACTACAGTGTTGCTTTAATGTTTGAAATACCTGTTTAATATGTTTTATACAAGACATTTTGTGTGAGTTTGTGTGTGTGTGTGTGTGTGTGTGTGTGCGTGTGTGTGTGTGTGTGTGTGTGTGTGTGTGTGTGTGTGTGTGTGTGTGTGTGTGTGTGTGTGTGTNTGTGTGTGTGTGTGTGTGTGTGTGTGTGTGTGTGTGTGTGTGTGTGTGTGTGTGTGTGTGTGTGTGTGTGTGTGTGTGTGTGCGTGCGTGTGTGAGTGCGTGCGTGTGTGTGTGTGTAAAACAAGACTTGAACTGCTTTGTTGCTTTTGTCCTTGTTTGAAGACATACTGTAGTGACCTCTAAGCATGGTAGGGTTATATGATGTCAAAAAAACAAGCATTCAAACTTTTGTTCAAAAAACAGATGTTCACCAGATTTATTAGATCAAAGGCTGTTAGATGGGAGAAGATACATAAATACTCCATGCAGACCAGAATTTTGTTCTGGTTAAGTGCCAATGTGACCTGTGCAATATGCATCAGATTCCACATTGAAACAGAAAAGCAACAATGAAAATAAGCTTCACTCAACACAGACATTAATAATACAAATTATGGTTAATTTTTTTATGAATTAAATGAAGAGATGGTTTTAAAGCCAATATTTTACCAGCACTTGTTCACCATAAAGTAAATACATAGTCAAGCATAACTTCCACTGTAATGATCTGTAATAAAGAGTTAACAACCAATCTCAACAGTGAGCCCAACTTTTTGTGCCGAGTTAGACGAGAATCCATTTTTCGTCAAAGTGCAAAGTCTTCAAGCTGTTTTCACTACTGAACAGTCAATGTGGACCAGCATGAGCAGAGAGGATTATGGGATGTGAACAGTCATATCCTGTTTGTGGCTTAGTCAGGCTAAAGCAATCAATCGAGGCCACGTTTGACTAGAGCCCAGACTTCTGTGTGTGTGCTCCATTACCGATCGCCTGTAGCCACCGGTCTTAAAGGATTAGATTCGCCAAAATGATCCTTACAACTCCAGGACTTTGATCTTTTGAGACATGTGGTCCACATGAGTAGCTCAACTTAAATCAATGCAATCTGTCACTTTCCTCTCTTTGTTGCTTAAAATGCTTCCAAACGTTATCAAGTATTCATAGCACTAGTTTCTACGTGGGAGAGCCGTGAACATGACAGTTTGCACATTGCTGTATATTCTGTCACAGACGTGGGTTTCATGACCCTTGGGAAATACTTCGAAGTGAGGTATTAGGTAACCCTGATGCAGTTTTTGGCTTGGGGGAGGATTGACTAATTTTAACAGCATGTGTTAGTATTTTTAACAGTTGCTTTTAATGGGCTGAAGTGACCTTAAATATACTTTGTTTCATTGAACAAGTTGTACAAACTTCAGTGCTCATCTAGCCCTCCAGGTTTGAGGAATGGATGGAAGGTATAGGATGTCTGCTAATAAAATGGAAATTAACAGTTGGCACCAGTTGTCAAGCCATCTTAGATAGACCCCACACAGAGACCAACAAACAAGCAAACAGGCTGAGACAAAGTAGAAACATAAATTACATTCAGGAGAATGACTCCATCACAACTGAAACGTTACAAAGGCACTGTCTAATCAAATCCAAAGACTTTCTTTTCTGTGCTGTTCTCCCTATGGAGAAATGTCTCCCTCAGCATTTCACCATGTAATCTTGGCATCAGTTTGTTTAGGACATCTCAACACGTCCTGTCACGCACAAACCTGTCAACATTCACAAGTTACGTCACAAGCGATCCATCAAAACCGAGACATCCTCCAATGTATAGTGTGCCGATTACAACACTGCTTATTTCAAAAATAGATGTCATATTAAAATAAAGTTTGGTTGATAATCTATTTTAGCCACTGCACTCCAAAATGCTGGGTTATTTCCAACTCATGGATAGTTCAGAAAAGGACAAACCCAAATGTTGGGGTAAATTTACCCAGAGAATGTTTATATTTGACCCAACCATAGGTTAAAACAGCCCAGCATTCTGGGCTAAAACAACTCAGCATTGTTTAAATTATAACCCAATGGTTGGGTTTGTCCTGTTTTGACCCAGCATGGGTCAGGAAGACAATGCTTCCTGGATGAGGAAGACAATAAAATAAGTTAAAATATTTCATATATTAAATTTACGTTACAACGAAAAATGCTAATATACACATAGCTCAGTGGTAAGAGCATGGCGTTAACAACGCCAAGGTCGTGGGTTCGATCCCAGGGGATTGCACATACTTAGGAACAAATGTGTAGGATATTGCAATGTAAGTCGCTTTACGCGTTTGCCAAATGCGTAAATGTAAATATACACGGTGCTTATTAGCACTACAAATAAAATCATTCCAGTTACAAAAACAGACAATTTCAGTTTAATTAAAGTACGTATATTGTGTTGAGAGAATTGCAAAGATACCATTTATTCTAAAACCACGTATTCAATATTTTCTATGCATTTTATTTTTAAAACCGATGTCTTTCTACAGACTCTGCATGTCATGCTGCTTTGCAAATACAAAATTGCCAAAAGTTCTACTGAATTCAGAATATAGTCCTACCACCATACCTTTTTTTACTAATCCAACTTTCTTACTTACTGTGTATATTATCTATACTGTGCACAAGAAAAAAAGAGTAGGCATATTGAATCCCAATGAATGCACTTGATAGACTTAATCTTCTCATCCACTGTTTGAAATTCTGTCTCACATACTATTTCTAAAGTCTAGTAGGCACTACATGCTTTAAAGTATTCAGAAAAGCATAGTCAAGTACTCCATTCTGAAAATAGCCTTTCTCTCTACAGTACCATTTAGATGTCAGAGTTAATGTGCAGCATCTCTCCCAAACTAATGATCGCATGCAGTTCACTCCTCCCTTACACCATCATTCCGACCTTCCCATCATGCCTGCACTGCATGTGTAAATGGTTCTATCAAACGGCTGAAGACGACATCACACTGGCATGTCGCTCTCGTATTTACCAAAATTACTCAAAGCCTGGAGAGATTTTCTGCTGCGAATGTCATGACATCAGCTGCAGTGAGTCTACGGTGAGTCAGCAAGCTTTACATGTGATGATAACAATTTAAGTGTCAGAAGGCGAGACCGCACCTGTGTGTGCACATCTGTGTCTGCAAGAGAAATCTAAATGGTGAGGAACGCGGACGAGCTCACCCACATTTAGAAAAAGTCTCAGGTGTATTATTCATTTATGGCCACTTTATGAACACTTTTTAAACTGTGTTCTTATCGTTGCACTTAATCTCATTTTATGCAGGAGGATCAGGTCTAAGATGTTTTCACGGTATCTCTCTCAAATACGCAAATGTTGAAACATTATCAAATGGGTAAGCATTGCAGTATAAACACATAATTTCCTTTAGTCAGTTATAATAATTGGGGTTTGTTATGTACTTGTGTACCTTAATATGTGAGCCAAAAACACTGGTAATACAGTCATTTAGAATCTGAACACATCCTGCTGTGCTCAGGGTAACCAAACATCACATTTGTCAATTAACACCATCAATAAAGCTGTGCCGGCACACGGTACTGCAATAATACAATTACAATGTCCTGCTCATTTTCTTCTTCATTTTTTAAAAGACAGAAAAACAGCGAAGATTACAGCTAAAGACAGGCATAGAGCAATGCATTATCTAATGACATATTCCGATTTGTCACATATTCTATTAGTAACCTAAAACTACAAACCGATGACATTCAGTCGGCATCTATGTCATTTGGAATGATCCTGTAACTAGAGGGCTTAGCTTCACCGCTGAACTCATCTAAATGTTAAATGAGCTCATGAGTAATGATCTTATACCATCTGCAGACTCAACAAGGTTCTCACCAGAGATTGGATGCAGCATCACCTCAGCGTTATTGGTCAAGTTAATACATTACGATATGAAAGCCAGCATACAAGATCTGAATATATGAATAGTTTGATTCCAAAATTTTTCAAAAATCATGTTTTTATCGTGCATTCCAATTAATATCAATCAGACTGTAGTTGATTTGTTTTGATTTAAGCCATAATAACAAAAAATACACAATAACAGAGTAAAACACAATGAAAACATCATAAAAAACGGAGTTATCTCATTTTGGAACCAAACTCTTCATATAGTGCGCACACACTCGTACCAGGCATGCATACACTTGATATGCTGCCGCCTCTCATGCATCAGGTGTGGAAAGAATTCTGCAATTTTTGCAACCGACCGGCAGAACCCTTCTTGTTCTCATTATAGAGTCAAAAAAAAAAACATTCTGGTACATCTCCATCAATGGTTTCGTCATGAGGCAGCAGTGCAGTTATGAACGTAAAAGGCCTGAATCTGTGGATTTGAAGAGCGATGCTGATGGAGCACTGTGTGATGGCGATAATCACAGTGGAGTGTTTGATGATCACGGTGCACGCTGGACGCAAGAACAGAGAGGCCCAACAGCCTCTCCTGATTGAGGAAATGGGCAGCAAATGTGTGTTGTAGAGCATTCTGTGATTGGGCTCTTCAGTGGCCGTTCACTAAATTTAGCCATCCCCCTGGAGGTATGATGAACACTTCCACCCAGGGAGACAGACAAATGTAGAGGAAACCTTATTTCTACCTGATCTGAGCCTTAAACATATACTCTTGTTGGCGTAACTAATGTAATGCAAAATGATTCGGTATTATTAAATATTTCTTATTTGAATAAACCTGGTTGATTTGGATGTGAATTGTGAAAGTGGGTAGTGAATTCGATTTTTGTTATTATTCATTTACATACAGTACATCTTTGCATTGTTTTGTCTTGCTATAATTGTATGCTTTTGCCAAGTTACCCAGTTGCCAAATTACAGTATTCAAGTTGATGTAGCGCAATTTGTCTGAATAGTCTTTAAACATTCTAATGTCTAATTCAATATTTACAGTTAAAAATTTAGAAATCCAGTCACAACCAGAGATCTTACAATCCTGTTACAGCACAACAGCATGAAACCTTGGGGCCACTGTGGTTATGGCTTGATATGCTGCAAGTGCCAGTTAAACCCGTCAAGTGATGTCCGTCCCTAATCTAATACACAAGCCAACGTGCAGCTTTTCTCAAGGGCCTCCTGAAAAAAAGTGTGCCTGTTTGTTCCATAAGAAGTAGCTCATTTCAATGCTAATATCGATTCTCCTTGCAGCACTTTGGAATGTTTTATTTTTTAATGCACTATTAAAAATGAAAGGTTCCTAAAAAGGATCGTTGTCTGGCTGTATGTTTCCTAAACAACCTTTAACGTGAACAATTCTGTTGTAGAAAATGTTCTTTGTAGTGGAAAATGATTCTACAAAAATGAAAGAAAGAGATAGATTTTTTTAAGAACCCTTGATGGAAAGATTCTTTGGTGAGCCAAAAATGGTTCCCTATCCACCACCTTTATTTTTAATTGTGGGTTTTGCGGGTTAATATTGATTGCTTACAGTGATATGTTTTACATAAATCAGGGGTTTATTTTAACTCACTATAGGCTTGCACAAGATAAACAATCTCTGCTCGCAAAAAAACAGCCCTCGTCACATACTGCCCGCAGGACGAACATGAAACAAATGCAACGAACGACCGCTGAATTATTTACGCGCTCGGCTGTGATTTTAATAGCAGGAGAGAGAGCGCAAACTCCGCGTTTCCCGAGGAGACACTGCGCATGGTTTCATTTAGACATGTACATCCCAATTAAACCAAATATTCGGGGCTATATTAACAGATATTGAGAGGGCCATGTCCTTCCCAATTATTCCGGTTTCGTATCTTAGAATATCTCTTTCTTGAACCTTTGCTTATAATATGGAAATCAGGTTTCCATAGAGACGTGCTTTATTTTTATTCTTTTGACGCAGTCGACCATAAAAGTGTCAAAACCACATCAGTTTTATAACAGCAACTTTTCAATACAGGCTTGTCTTAAATGACAAATCAGCGCAATTAGATGCTGACAGAAGTGCATTTATCTATTTTTCTCAGGGTAACTTAAGCAAATCGTCGTTTCCCCAAGGAAAATTATAAACCAACAAACTAATATATTTAGAAATAGATAACTAAGATTTTTTAATTCTTACCTTTGGGGCGCGCAGGTTGCGTCTTGGGTAACAGGAGCGCGTCTCCGCAGGTGCCATTGGGAACCTCCAAACTCCCGTTCAGAACCGAACTGTTCTGAAACTGGAGACATGCCCAAATCCCAGACGTTTCATTTAACGCTTGTAAATCCATTGCGGGCATAGTCACAACAAATTGAAGGTAGTCGTTCCCTTTAAAACATCCGTCTAGTAAAAGCGCAATAGTAGTGGTTTAGTGTGCATGGGATTTCAGAAGGATTAAACCAAAAGTCAATAGAAAAAAACGTAAAGAGGGAGAACTAAGATAAGTCGATCCGCTTAGCTCATCGTAAATAAAAGGTTTCTGTCGTGGTTGCTGCTGACTCTGTTGATCTTTAAGAGAATGTGATGCAGCTCTGAACGCCTTTGGTACGTCTGTCTCTCTGCTTCTCTTTACGAGCGGGCTGGGTGTTTATTGATGAGGCTTTAAACAACAGGGGTGGGAATATGGGGGTGAGTCTGTGGGTTTCAGGGATCTGAGCATCGTGAAGAGGTGGAGACTTTGAAGAGAATGAGTGGAGAAGATACATTGGAAGATTTAAAAGTTATGAATGATAAGAACGGGGGAGTGATGCATCAGTGCCCCCTTGTGGGAAGCAGAACAGGTGAATAACTGAGGGTGAAATGATTATTTCAATGAAACTCCGTTGCAAGGCAGTTTAATATATATATATATATTTCTGTTAGATTGTGCTGTAATAAATGTCATTGTGCTATCTCCATCTAAATTTCACTTTAAATAAGTGATCAAATATTTGTCCTCTCTGGGCTTGTTTTAGCATATCACAGCATACTATCACATTTATTTTTCATTAAAAAATCTAATAAAAATCTAATTTCCAGATAAAAATCTAAAATCTAGATTATTACATTATAGATTAATACATTTTGAATTTTAAATGTATTATTGTATTTTTTTGTAGTTATTATTATTAATAAATCTTATTATTGTTATTATTATTATTATTGTTATTGTTACAATAAATATCATTATTGTGATTAAGTGACAAAATTAAGTGAAGTTACACATCTAAACATAAATTGGAAATTTGCAAAAAGGTAAAGTAACTTTTTGCATAAATATCCCATGGCTTAATTTTGTTCGTACTGTAGGCCTATTTCGATTACATTAGACAGGTTTCATTAAACAAGTAAAAATCTTACAAGATGAATGCGTTTATGATACAATGTAATCATATAATAAGATAGTGTGATAATATACAAGTCATCATCTGCCCATCCATGAAAATGTTTTTACAGATTCTTATCTCTTTGGTTTCTGTTTGGGTTATTTTTGTCTGATGAGCAATTTAAACAGAGTCCAAATGAAGTCCAAATGAAGCGGTTGAGTAGATGTGCTGAGGCTGTCTGTGGACAGTCATAGTCTCCTGATGGAAACTCAGGCAAACATGAACAGGCGCAGAAGGAATGCAAACAAAGTTGTGATCGTACACGTACTCATAGTGTCTCCTAACTTGACTCTGCTACACATCAGGATTTGGGTTTTATGAGTTTGCTCAGGTCACTTGAGCAGGCTACTGAAAACACCCATAAGAGGTTCTGATTTACCAGAAGACCGACCTGCATAACACCGTCGCTGATTTGCTTAAGCATCTGTTCATTGTTGAAATAGTAACAGAGTAACAGACATTGTGGCTCCCATTTCTCGAATGGGTTTTATAAAGCCATTGGTTTTCATTTTAATCTTGCTGCATGATTATGAAAAAAATGTTGCACTGCATTAGCCTACACTGTAAAAAGCAATACCTTCGATTAGTTTCTCACTGCATTGCCACACTGTAAAAAATGATTTGTTGTTTTTTGTTGTTTCAACTTAAAATTTTAAGGCAACCAGGTAACTTATCTTTTTAAGTTAGTTCAACTTAAAAATATTAGTCAACACAACGAGTTTGCAACAAATTCATTAAGTGAACTAATATTTTTAAGTTGAACTAACTTAAAATTTTAAGGCAACCAGGTAACTTATTTTTTTAAGTTGAAACAACAAAAGACAACAAATCATTTTTTACAGTGATAACGAATGTACTTTAAAAGCACACAGATACAGCATGCTAAAAAAAACAACCTATGAAAGTTAAGGGTCAAGAGCCCAACTCAAGAAAACACTGATCACCATGATGGTGACTTTTGTTAGCTGGGGACGTTCTTAAAACATTAAAAAACTGGACACTGAATGTTTTTAAAACGTTTTCAAAAGCATGAAAAACCTCTAAGGAAGGTATATGTTTTCCGTGCTGTTTAAAGCCGAATTACTAGCCGCTTCGGCGAAATCGCTTTTTTAAATGTCGTGGCTTCTTGTATCATTCATCTGGTTAGGCCACAGTGTTAGAAGGGAAGGAATTAATTTGTTATTATTCTTATTTACGGAGTTATATGTGTGTTTTTCTGTATGCTTCTTTCATTTAATGTCTGTGTTTCTGACTTTCTTCCAAAAGTTTTGACCAAGATAAATTCACCTCAGAACCTTTCGTGTCAAGAGTATGCAAAAAAATCATTTTTAGGTAAATTCTACCTTCGCTGTATAATATTTAAAGTTGAATTATTCTTTTTGATTATTTGTTATTAATATTTAATTAAGTAGACCTTGGAACCTTAAGTCAATTTTATTATGTCACAATTTACATTTACTCAATTTTATTGTGTAACTTTTAAGCAATAAAATTGATTGAAATTTACTCATTTCTAATAAGTTGTATTTAATTAAAAAAATTGCTTGTAATCTGTTGCCATAATTTTATTGAGTAGATCTAAGGTATTACTTTTTACAGTGCTGAATTTAATTTATAGCTTATTGTTTTATGCAAATCTTAGGAGCCTGAACAAAAATCACTTTGGGTTTGATACATTCAAAGCATGAATGCCATTTAATTGCATAGCTAGTAAAAGAGTACAAAAGGAATAATTATTTTCTATGTGAACTTCAAGTGTGGAATATGGTTACTCATAGTAACAGAGAAAAAACCTCCCGCCACGAGACGTGGTTAAATAACTTACCTTTTAGAACAACCTTTGGCATGTCAAAGTCCTTCACACAAACTTCAACACTGCCAGATAACACCTGAGCGGAGGCAAGCAGTCAACCCCTTTCGTCTGGGACACCGAAGGCACTGTAACCGGTGAGTGGCATCCACTTTTTTCCTTTTTTTTCCTTCTATTGTTGTGAATCATTTTAGACAGTTGTTAGTTTACCAGTGGTTTGAAAAATATTTATTATTAAGACATTTAATGACATTATAGAATAGAATAGAATAGAATAGAATAGAATAGAATAGAATAGAATGATCTTATTGGGCATTGGAATTTGGACCGGGCCATGGGAACTTGACTCTGATGTTCTAGATGTACTTGCAATGACATACAGATATTTAAAACACAACACCTAACAGTCTGACAGCTTGAGCGAAGTAAAAGTAAAACGTTTTCATATGGCTTACAAAAAAGAGAAGTAATGACCAAGAGGCATTAATTATTCAATTGCAAAAGGGTTGTTTTAGCCTCAGTCTAATAATATAGCATTGGCGGTTCATAGAGCAGTCGATGGACCATTCAAGTGTGAGAGGTGTGCTTGAGCTCTCAGCTGATGTGTGAGGTCTTATGTAATTAACATGGCATCACTGGTGCTCGATTAAGTTGCTGGATGTTTGTGCTTTTCACCCCAGTTAAACATTAATCAGAGCTTTGGGCAACATATTTAAAGTCTTAAACGCATGCTTCAGGTCTGTGTGAACCTTCACCGCCGTTTCATGGTTCACATTCATAAGAATGGAGAGGAGACAAGGTATAAACAATTTAAAGTGAAATGCACTTTGACATAATCACATTCAGCTGCTTTGTTAACAATTAACAACTGTCCCAAGTTCTCGCTCTCTGTTACATGTCAGTCTTAGCGCAGTCTTATTTTGAAAATTCTACTTTTTAGTTTGGTCCTTTTTGGGTATTTTTCTCTTTCCTAACTCTGTCCACCCGTCCCTTATTATTCCATTATATGTAGTGTACTGTATTTAAACCCTCATACATACATTAAAGGGATAGTTCTGTCATCCTTTACTCACCCTTTTGTCATTTCAAACCTTGTCGTTTCAAACCTGACTTTCTTTCTTCGGCAGAACACAAAAGAAGATATTTAGAAGAATACTGGTATTCGATTCTATTGTATAGACACAAAACTAATGCAAGTGAATGGGTACCACCGTCGTTCGGTTACCAGCACTCTTCAAAATATCTTTTGTGTTTTGGAAAAGAAAGAATGTCAGGTTTTAAACGACAAGGTTTGAAATGACAAGAGGGTGAATACATGATCACAGAACTTTCTTTTTTTTCTTTTTTTTCACTTTTTCACTGGTACAATAGGGTTAATTCCTTGGTTATGTGTGTTACTCAATAAAAGCTGCACTTTGAACCAATACAAGCCAACATCATAATGTGACACACATTTTTTTTTATTTGAGCTTTTATGAAATCATAATTGATCCTTTTAATTTCCTAAAAACATCCTAGTTTTGTCTTTAATTCACTGGTACATGTAACTCCAAAGAAAGTGTTTCGACAAAATGTAAATAAGTTACTTTTCCATGAAAACAACTGCACCATCACCAAGCCCTCTTTCAACCTCTGCACTGTAATGAATGGAATAGATATCATACCTTAACTTGTAAATAAAGTCCATAATTGTTTTGTATTATTCTGTTTAACTCAGAAATACATTTCATTTTGCAAGTATTATATAATGTGTAGGTTGTAAATTTTGACCCCACCTCTAGTGACTTTGCAGCTGCACCCAAACACACAGTTTTGATTATGTGGCCTTTGAAGCTCATATTACCCCAGTTATCTTCTGCATTTAAGAGCATAAGATTACCTTATCATGTCAACAGGGAAGGGTTACCCACTGCTTCTTTTATAATAAATTAACTTTAAACATGTTGTCATCATAACACATATAGTGAGACATAAAGTGCTGCATTGCATATGCTGCATTGCTGTTGGCAATCGCTTTCGCTACATTTCTGGTGTATAATGACGTCTGGTTATCTGCATATAATATGCTTTTAATGACATTGGATGTTATCTTATCACATGTTAGATGACCCCAGCAAGAAGTTCCCACTGATTTATGGATGTTTCCCAGTAGAAATATGGCATGGACAAAATCACGCATTGTTACTCTTACCAAGCGTGAGGGGCAAAGCTATGGCTTCTTCCTCCGGGTGGAGCAAGGGGAGGAGGGTCACCTGATTCGATCCCTGGAGATGGGCGGCCCTGCTGAACTGGCTGGTATGAAGGATGGAGACCGTATAATCAGAGTCAATGGAACGTTTGTGGACAATATGGAGCACAACCAGGTATTAAAGGGACAGTTTACCCTAAAATATCAATTTTGTCAGTTACTCACCCCATTGTCATCCAATGAATCTTTCTTCTGTGGAACACAAAAGAGGATTTTGAGAAATGTCTGGTTTTATGTACATACAGTGGAAGTCAATGGGTTCCAATCTTATTTGGTTAGCAATGTTCTTCAAAATATCGTCTTTTGTGCAAAAGAAAGTCATACAGAAGTAAATGATAAAATAATTTTCATTTTAGGTGAAGGATCCCTTTAACAAACAGATCTAGTATTTTGTTTTGGATGGTTTTAAGTCTAATTATTTGGGGATGTCCCAATATCCAAAATGTTGGATGGTTTTCATACATTTTCTTGTGCCAGGTTGCAGATATGGTGAGAAAAAGCGGAATGACTGTCACGTTCCATGTTATTGGAGAAGATGCATACAAGCAGGCCAAAACCGATGGAGTGAACCTTGCCGAACCTCAGTCCCAGACCGGTCAAAACCAACCCACTATGAATGGAGTGTCAGCACCAGCCCCTAAAGCCAAATTATGTTATCTGCAAAAATCCAGTCGGGGCTTTGGTTTCTCTCTAAGATCTACCAAAGGCAAGCCGAATTAACTCTTCTTCGAAGACCAGTATTGAGTCTATATGTCTTTATTATTATTTAAAAAAAATCTAACCTATTCGACCCTCAGGTGATGAAGGCACATTCATGACAGAAGTGATTTCTGGAGGCGTGGCTGATCAGGCTGGCGTGAAGGGGGGCGACCGTGTGGTGGAGATAAACGGTGAAAATTTTGAAAGTGCCACTCATGATCAGATTGTGCAAAAGGTAAGTAACAACATTTAATAAACACATATGGCATTTTCCTTTTTATCAACAATATTTATATGTAACGTACATCACAAATATGGAATAGCAATGGATAAACTCATCATTCTGTCTTTGATAGTTGAAAGAAATTGGGAACTGTGTCATGCTTCTACTGGTGGATGAGGATGCTGACAAATACTTCAAAAACAAAAGCATTCGGCAAGGGGTGGATAACGCAACGGTCAGGCACCTCCCACATAAGCCACGCATTGCAGACATGGTCAAGAGAGCGGATGGTTATGGATTTATGTTGAAGGCAGAGCCTAATCGTGCCGGTGAGTGAATGCTGCACAGGGCTCTTGGTTAAAATAGAGATCAAACTTAATTTAATTTACTTAATCCTTGTGCACAATCGCTCCATCCATATTATTTGTGTTTCAGTATGATTTGCTATCGCCTCTGCTAAAAAAAAAAACATAGAAACTCAGTAGAAACCAGCACAGAAATGCATGGTTTCCATTAATATACCATATATTATATACCAATAGCTTTTTCCATTAAACCATTAAAAATTCCTTCCAACAAGATTTAAAATCCAACCGATAGAATACATCACATACCAGTTACAGTTTCCATTAAATAAATTGTCAATTGAAAGATGACTTCAAGCTGTAGTGCTAGCAGTGTGGTGACTAATGATGCAAAGTTTATCGTAGTCCACGGATAATGCTTAACTGTCATAATTTTGATGACGCTATAGGTTGATGTGCAAAGGTTATCTGTGTGTTTAAATCAGAATCAGAATCAGAAAGAGCTTTATTGCCAAGTATGTTTGCACATACAAGGAATTTGTTTTGGTGACAGGAGCATCCAGAACACAGAAACAGCAACAACAGTACACAGAGACCATAACACAATAGAATACACAATGATTTAAATAAGGGCCTATGGGTATAAAAAATTAAGAAATACAATACAATAAACATAAGATAAAGATATAGAGAGTAAAGCTATGTATGTATGTAAATATGTACAAGTAAAAAATAAGAATAGACTATTGTAGTACGAGGTATGTGCTATATACAGCAGAATGAATGAAATATAATTTACAGAAAAAGTTGTATAAAAATAGATAGTGTATTATCTGGAGGATATAATTAATATTGCACTTAATTATTATTGCACAGAGTTATTAATTGCACGGTGTGTAAAAACATTTACTGTAACTGTTCAAGAGGTATGGCCTGAGGGAAGAAGCTGTATTTGTGTCTGGTTGTTTTGGTGCTCAGTGCTCTGTAGCGCCGACCAGACGGCAGCATTGTGAAGAGATGATGGCTTGGATGTGAGAGGTCCAGGGTGATTTTCTGAGCCCTTTTCCTCACTCTGGATCAGTCTTGTATAAAGTACTTGAAAGCAATACTTGAGTAAAAGTACAAGTATCTTACAAAAAAATGACTTTGGTAGAAGTTAAAGTCACCCTTTAAAATATTACTTGAGTAAAAGTCTTAAAGTACCTGACATTTAGTATACTTAAGTATCAAAAGTAATTGTCTGATATAACATGTACTTAAGTATTAAAAGTAAAAGTAAAAGTAAAGGTATTTAAAAAAAAGTGAACGGTTAGAATTTTGAGGTAATTAAATCAAAGCAAATCTCAAGTTCAACAAAATGCACGGTGCTTTTGAAGATGTGAGTAATCCTGAAGGCTCCTCTGTAACCTGCCATTAATTAGCCTAATGTGGTCAAAAAAAATCCCTCCACCGGTGTAACACTAATTTACCTAGGAAATATTCGGCCGCCACTTAGGCTATACCAGAAACCGTTATTAACCATTTCAGTATTATGTGTTGAATTAATTCGGAGGGAAAATCATTGGTGTTGTTAAATATCTGCACATTGGCTAATCAGAAAAGTTAACTAGCACACGTTAGCCTGGCCATCACGTTAGCCAGATATCTGAACAGGCTTATGATAACTAATTCATGTTAAATAACGTGAATTGAATGAAAATTAATTTAACCTACCTCGATGTGCTTCTTCAGGTTGGACGGGGAGTTTTTTAATGCCAATATTTCAGTGACTCTCGGTAGGCATACCGGGTTTCCATCCAAAGTTGCGAATTTAGCTTATGCGCAAAATTGGAAAATCGCATAAAACATTTGCCGTTTCCATCCAACTAGTCAACCTAATAAACTGGCACTAAATATCAGTAAGAGAAGCCACTGAATATAATAGTTTTGATATACTTGCGCAAGCAGACGATTAGGAAACTCAATAAATGCGGTGCTTTTGTGGATGCCTGCTGTTCGGGAAACACAGTCGTGACAGTTCTAAGAGGCAATTACAAAAATACTTGACGACTTTGCTCAGGCGTTTAAGAATGACCATCACAACATTTCTGATGCTGTGTCACAAGATCATTACTCTGGTTAGTCAGGTTACGCAGTCTCATAGTGCAGTTACGTGACTTTTTGGAGGAATTTATTCAGCAAATGCGTTTCCATCTCCCATTATTCGCATTAACCCTTTTTCGCAAAAATGAAAAACCACCTCAAGCGAGCGTAAAAACCTTTTTGCGAATTAAGGGTTTTTAATTAGAAATTTGGCATTTCCATTCTGACGCGAAACTTCAAAATGCGAATAAAACCAGAGTAATGGAAACCCACACTTAATCCGGTAGGAAGAATTTTTCACTCCAATGTACGAAAATATTTCTTGCAAATACGGCCACGGGTGTGTAACGTTATCTTCGTCACCACCACGGAGTTCACCAAGTTCGTCACTGTAGTCGAGATGCTCGTCATCTGCTACCGGAGTGGTAACGTTAGCAGCAGAGCCTGCAGCAGGTGCTTCCATGATGGCATCAATAATGTGACATGCCCGGACAAGCAGGACTTCTTCTTCGTCGTGCTTGGCGGTTGACATGACAACAAACAGGCATTACGTCACCAATTCAAATTTCTTCTGAAAATTCTTTCATTTGTAGTAACGAGTAACGAAGATGGTTAGGAGAAATGTATCGGAGTAAAAGTACACATTTTATTTAGGAAATGTAGTGGAGTAAAAGTGAAAGTTGTCAGAAATATAAATAACGAAGTAAAGTACAGATATGTGAGAATTCTACTTAAGTACAGTAACGAAGTATTTGTACTTCGTTACATTACAACACTGCTCTGGATGTATACAGTTCTTGGAGGGTGGGCAGGGGAGCACCAATGATCTCCTCAGCAGTCCGAACCGTCCTCTGCAGTCTGTCTGACTTTGTGGCGGAGCCAAACCAGACAGTGATGGATGTGCAGAGGACAGACTCTATGACAGCTGAGTAAAACTGTTTTAATAGAGTTTGTGGTAGGTTGAACTTCTTCAGCTGATGTAAGAAGTACAACCTTTGCTGGGCTTTTTTAGCAATGGAGCCAATGTGATTGTCCCACTTCAGGTTCTGAGAGATGGTGGTGCCCAGGAACCTGTACAGCTAGGTTCCCCTAGAACTGTTTATGTTATAAACATTCCTCCAAATATCTTACATTGTGTTCAGCAGAACAAATGAAAAAAAATATTTTCCATATTCAATAATCATCAGAAATTTACATTTAAATTACTTTACGCTTAAATTATTAAATGTTCAAAAATAATACTATACTTTCTGAAAAAAGAACCGTAAAATATTTCCTCTGGCATTTGCTGTGATATGCGTTGTGTAATAGAAATATAATGTTTAGATAAAATATCTATTAAAAATTCTCAAGAGATGTATAAATGATGTAATAAGCAATCAAAAAATTATCTACCACCAAAACAGAAAAAGACTTATATATATAAATATATAGACAAGTTTAGATACAATTGTAAAGTTTAGACATATTTTGGTACTTAGTATTCATATGTGTGTGTCTCTGAATGTCTTTAGGCCATTACATTGGAGAAATTGATAAGGGAAGCCCAGCAGAGCGAGCAGGACTCAAGGATTCTGACCGACTGGTGGCTGTGAACGGAGACGAAATACACAGCTGCACACACGAGGAGGTGGTGGAGAAAATACGTCAACAAGGAAACAAGTGCTGCCTCCTGGTGCTGGATGCTGAAACAGAACAAATGTACAAACTGGTGAGTCTCTTGGATTCTATACTGAAGAACTGCATACTATTTGATTTGAAACACTGATTCTCGTTATTTTTGCTCTTATAGAACATTTCTTTTAAAAGATGAAAACTCGAACCATTATACCACTTGATCCTAAAACATTTTAAATACTACTGTATTTCCTTGTATAACCTGTATTCCAGTTTTGGGGACACATACTGTATTCAAACAAATTAAAATAAATTTCTATCAAGGGATTATTAAAATCATGTTGTCTTGTATAGGGTGGTGCTTCTCCTCTCTTATACTATGAGGAAATGAGAGCAAATCTGCCCAGCTATCCAGAGTCTGAACCTGAATCTACACCTGCCCTGACTCCAGCCCCAGCGGTTCCTGCACCCGTCCCAGCAGTTCCTGCACCCATTCCCGCAGAAACGGTCCACAAACCCAAACTGTGCCGACTTGAGAAGACTGCTGCAGGATATGGCTTCCATCTCAATGGCATCCAGGGAGTGCATGGACAGTACATCAAAGAGGTGGGCTCTCAGAAATAATGTCTTTGAAGTGCTACTAGCCCTACGCTGACATTTACAGTAAAGCAGCTTGTCTAGACCTGTTTGTAGGTCCAGTGTTTGATGTTAAAATAGTAACTTTCTTTTCTGAAACACAAAAGTGAAATTAAACAAAAAAAATGTATTGGCCACTGTTTTCCATTTAATGACTGGGCCTATAAATCTCAAAAAATAAAATGAGCTATTTCTCGAATGGGTTTTTTTCTGTCAGGTGGTGAAAGGTGGAGCAGCAGACAGAGCCGGACTAGAAGATGAAGATATTCTTGTGGAAGTGAATGGAGTTTACGTGGAAATGAGCACACATGAGGAGGTTGTGAACCTCATCCGCCAAAGCGGTGACAGGCTGGTCCTCCTAGTGGCTGGGAAGACAGCCTATGACCACCTGAAAGCGCAAGGGATCACCATCACCCCTCAACTGCTGGATGAAGAGCCCTCCGCTGATATTCCAACACCAGCCAGCGCACAAGAGGAAGAGACGAACGAACAGCATCAAGATAAAGAGAGCGACAAGGAGACAGAAAAAACTGCCACTCCACCACGTTCAAGGGTAAGGAACGCTTTCAGGCATTTATTATTCTCAGGAACAGGAAATGTCTTTAATTATGACGAATGATTTTTTAATTATGAAAATTATAAGCAGCACAATACTGAGTTATACACATCTAAAAAATTCTGAGGTTCTCATGGGTTTTTACGAATTCTCGATTAGTAACTGTTTTACGAGGTGGCTAATTCGTTTTAATTTCTACGTTGTGAATTGTATAGAAAATGTGCGATTTTTAGAAGAAAGCAATACTGAAGCTCCTCCCGTATCCTCCCCCACCCCTAAACGTAACATCACTGGAACGAAAGCAAATCAAACTGAAATGCATCTGAAAAGATCGTACGAATTAGCCAGCTTGCAAAATAGATACGAATTTCCCTGAGATTGTGTTGCTTGCTTTTGTGTTGGTTGTGGCCAAACCCAACTGTTCGGTTACATGAACCTAGAAATTTCTTCAGATTTGCAAATATTTGACACAACCTTGAGTGGATACTTAGGAATATGGAAAAAAATTCTGTCATCCTTACCTTCGTGTATACTTCCAAACCTAAAGTAGGCCTACACTAAAGTTCTAGGCTGTCTTTTCCAACAAATTAAAGGAAAGGGTACAATGTATTGGATGTCATGCTTATACGTTTGTATAAAAAGCATCACAAAATATAAAATGAAACATTGTAAGTCTTCTAAAGCCATATGATAGCTTTGTGTGAGGAGCAGACTGAAATTTTAGTGGTTATTTAGCCTACAGAAAATCATGCTCTTAGCTCTCCATCTACATGGTGGGACATTTGTGCATAAGTGATCCATTTAATTTAAAATAATAACTTTTGTTATGTTAGAGATAAATGCTAGTTAGCTAAATGCTAATACTAATGTTTTTCTTTTCATTTTAGACTTCGTCCTCGTCATCATCATCTTCATCAGACAGTGAGGACCAGAGACTCTGAGCTCAATGAACTGACAGATCCGTCGATATCCTGCTTTAGTGACAGGTCCATGTACTTACTGTACCTGATCAACTACAATCTAAAAGCAGTGAAATGCCCTTCAAACAATACACTCCAGGATTTAAGAATACTGAAGTATTTTCAATTCCATAATATTAACAGCTAAAGAATACACTACACCACTTTTAAAATCTGAACAGATTTTTTAAACTAGACATCACACACTTGCAGACTTTTTGAAAGTTTCAGAAAAAAACGGAATCACACATTAAGCGATAAAATCTGCAAGTCCAGACTGAAAAACTGGGCAAAATCTGAGCAAAAGTGTTGTAGTGTATTCCAGCCTTAAACAGATAATGGTAGTATTAATTGTAACAGTTATACCTGTACTGTTCTGCTTGGGCTCTACACAATAAAAAATCTATTTAAACTTGCTTTGTTAACCCTTTGAGGCATGAAATTTAAGAATACAGTAATTTCAGCATTTTTCCCAAAATGATGCCTTTTGAGTTTATAAAAACACAGTAATATATGAAGAGAACTCCCATATATTATGGGGTTAGGGTCAAAGATGATTATTTACGTAGGTTTGTTTTGACGGTTACAGCAGCAACAACCTAACGTCATGTGGCCCAAACCTAACTTCCGGTAGACCTCTGCAAAAATCAATAACTGTTGATGGGTTCTAATTTAATTAAATACGTACACTGTACCAATTTTAAGTAAGCAAAACTAGTAAGTTTTGAGTTTGTTGTACTGTTGTTGACTCCTTTTAATTTTGAACAATTTTAAGTAAGCAAAACTAGTCAGTTTTGAGTTTGTTGTACTGTTGTTGACTCCTTTTAATTTTGAACATTTAGCAAAGTAACTTTTTTTTATTTACAGCTAAATAAATGAAAGGTCTTAAGACAACCTAAACAGTTCAGCTGCATCAACAATTAACAAACAGCCCTCACAGAGATTGATGCAAAACACACACACACACACACGCACGCACACGCACGCACGCACGCACGCACGCACACACACACACACACACGACTGCTATTGCACCTCCCACAACCTAAGCATAAGCACCACTCTTCTGAACGATGGTAACCCCAAAAGTCAAAAATACAACAAACTCTTCTAAATATCCAAGATAATTTAACATTCATCATTAACAAGGCTTTTTCCTTTCTAAAAACTCATAAAATAACACTTCATTTCAAAATTTACTTTCCTAATGCAGTCTCACGCAAAGCATGCTGGGAACTGAATTTCATTCTCAACAAATCATCTTGAATTAACTTGTTGAAATTAAGTTAAACTAACTCAAAAGTAAGCATTAGTTACAGGAACTCAAAACATTTAAGTTAGGAATTTTTTTATATAAAATTAAGTTTACACTACTTAAACTGTTTAATTTCTTTGAACATTCGGGTTTACAGTGTACATTGATATAAATGTATACTAATATAAAAAAAGCATCTAGCCAGACCGATAATCAAACACGGGAAGATAACTGAATTCTGGCTAGGCGCGTGCGTCTGATGAAACCGTCTATATAACGTCACACCTTGAATGAATAAACATGGATTTTAAAGACCTGACAAATGTAATAAGTCATGCATCAAAGGATTTGAAAAGATTATCTTAAAAAACCGTCCGCTTGAGTCATTTAAATAAAACAGGCACTTTGAGAAAATGTAAAAGCAGTTATGGGCTTTCAGGCGATGCATAACGATTTATAATTTATTCTTTCAGAATGTTTTTGTCATTTTCTGCTGGACTCTATACCGCCTGTGACGTTCTTCATTTGTACGTCGCTTTGGATAAAAGCGTCTGTTTAATGACTTCATGTAAATGTAAAGAGTAAAACCTCTTTGGTTTGGTTCTGTGAAATCCATTTTTATCATTTTAAGAAACAGTGGGGATGCCTGAAAAGCATTTTCATTCAATTCTGCAAAAGCATTCCTTGTTAAAACGCCGTGCAGTGATATGGCGCGTAGACACTGCCCCCTACAGTCCTTATATCAAATGTACTCGTCTGTTACATAAAGAAAACAACGCACATGTTCTGCAGTAGCCTACCCCAAATCAAAATACCTTACCACGTGTACTATTTGTTCTGTCAAGTCTTTGTTAGAAGATTGGCACGACTCTCATTTAATACAGTATTAATATATGAATCATTAAAGATATGGAATGAAATTAACAATTAACAGGCCATTCAAGAGAGAAAAACAAGAGTCCAACAGGTCATCCTAAGATCTTGTGAAAAACGTACACGTATATAACTGTTTTGGAAGAAATGAATTCCATCAATGATCAGTGTGATGATGTTTTTTCTTTTTTCGACCATAAAGTTAAATCAGGCTGTTGGTTGAATTTCACATTGAATCTCTTGTGTATGGTTAATACAGATTTCATGACCATTTAATCCAAACACACATAAAACAGCCATTCAGACAATAATCTGATTCAGAATATTTTATGTTTAGTAATTCCATAAAAAAGACAGAAATTACACACACCATATTTCCTCTTCATGACTAACGTTAATCCATATACTGAAAGACAACAAAATTCAGCATCACTGATTTCAACCAAGGCCCATATCAACATATAAATGTCTCTAGCCCCCTCCTGATTCAGGAAATACAGACCCAATAATGCTCATTACAGGGTGGGGGCATTGAAGTCCTTTAAAATGAGAGACAGAAGAAAGACACTTCAGTCTGTTCTGCCCCTGCTGATGAGGTCACAGGTTCATGTGCTTCTCGGGTGCTTGTTTATGGGCCAGGTAGAGGAAGAGGATGCTGGAGAGGGCACTGACCAGGAAGATTACGTCAAACCAGCGATGGTAGAAGTTAAACTGGAGTTCTCCCAGTACCTCTGTCACTATGGTGCGGTACTCCAAAGGCATGCTCATACGCATGAGGAGCACGGAAGAGACGAAATACATTCCCTGTAGGGACACGTGGGACATGTCACACCCTCATCATTTTGTTTATTGCATGGATTCAAAAGAAATAATTTCCATTACATTTATGTCTGTTTTAAATGTTGTCTTACCATGATCTGTGCCAAGACGAGCACAATGACATTGGAGGACTTGCTGCTGGATATGGCATAGAAAAACTGTAAACAAAACTAACAGATTAGCCCAAACCGCACAGTTTGTGCTTTAAATGCCATAAAAGCTCAGAAAAAGAATTCGGCCAAAGCACGCCGCAGATGTTCAGACAGGATAATCTCATCCCCGCCTACACGAACATGTGTAAAATGAGGCAGTTGAAGTGATAAGATTGACTGAGAAAGAAAAGCGTGTTCATGCCTCATTACCTTGGTAAGTGTGATTAAAAGGCCTCGTATGGACGTGACTATGATGATTCCCACCAGGATAAAGGAAATGTGCTGAGACCAGAACTTCACCTGTGGGAAAACAGAGGTTTAGAGAAGCTCTGCACATGGGTTAAGAGGCTTTATCCATTAGGAGAGGACGAGCAGCATTTGCTCTTATCAGGAGAGAGAGAGAACCCGGACGCAGATGTTACATGTTTAAGAGGCTGAATCATTAGCTCCTCGTGGGGAAAGATTAAACCGTCATTATGAGCGCTGTGCTGACAGAGACTTTAACAGGCTGGGGAAACATTAACTGCCAATAAAAGCAGTAAATGTCAGCTGACACAGCACACGCAATCACGGCTTGCTTATGTCATGAGTATAAAGTCTATTAGGGGATTGTGCCGATTAGAGATCAGGGCAAGAAAATTAAATTATCTGAAATTTTTTATTTAAAATTATTGTTCTGACAAATTGTGTGATAATGCAGGAATGTTTTACATAATGTGCCGTTTCACTTGTTAGCTACTAGGGGGAGAGTAGAATGTCCAGGGAAAACTCCTTAGATGTTGAAATTGAGCATTCTGTCCAACAATTAAAATATCCATCTTTTAATCGACCTTGTGTGTTCTGAAACCAGTATGATTTTATTATTAGTTTAATTTTTATGTTATAAATTTTTTTACAAGAGTTATTTGTAAGAGATTGTTGTACAAGCTCCGTACAAAGAAACTAAATGGTGACTATGGTCAAGCCATCGATTTTCTGTGAATAATGAGTTAAATTTCAGAACCATCATGTGACTTCAGAAAACTAACTGCAGACTATACTACGTGAGTTGTTTTAAATACAATTTTGTGGCTTTTATGGAGAATTTTTAATAGCCCCGTCCATTATCGTTTTATGAAAGAGAGCAGAATAAACATTCTTTACCACATGTTCCTGTTGTGTTCTAAAAAGGGGTCAACATGAGGAGGCAATTGTTATATTAAATTATAACAAAATTCAATTATAATTAGATTATAACAAAATGTAAATTTATGGATGAACTGACCTTTCATATTCAATACTTGATAATATAAGTCGAATGAAGAGTACACAGAAAAGTTGAGAACAGAAAGAGTAAAGCAAAAAGGCAATTTAGGCCCAGCACAGCAGGCTAAATCTCAAATATGTTTAGGCTAGCACATTTGTAAATGCATAAACATTTAACGAAATATATATAAAATGTTAACAGTAGCTTAGGTCTGTAGAACGTACATCAAACTGAATTCCCAGATAGTTGACAGTGATCTCAATTCCTCTCGTCACTGGGTCAGTCTTTCCCACACGGTCAAACACTATGTTTATCGTGGCCTAAGTGGATAAACATTTCATTTTAGGACATTATATAGTTCACTACACACTGTTTGAAAACATGAAAAAATTAATAAAAAACATTCTTACCATAAATATTTTCCACACACAATAGATGGAGAAGAAGTACCCTAAAAAGTTAAAGTACTTCCCTTGAAATGTTTTCGAATATTCTATCCGTTCCTGGGGACACAGAGTTATAAGACCATTTGTGAAATGCTTTTGATGTATCTTTATTAATATAAAGGGTTTCTGCACCTTTTTAAGAACAATTTCTTCATATAACAAGAAACAAACAATACTAACTGCAATGTCCATGATTGAATGATTTTATCTATGTTTAGAAAATGTATACATTGAATTTCAATATTCAAGAAAAGCACACTACCTTGGTAGCCTGCAGGTCCACTGTCTCCAGGAACAGTTGTCTACTAAGTTCCTCAAGGGCATCTACTTCCTGCTGGATCAAAGACAGGTCTGCGGTGCCACACTTAAGAAAAATCACTCATGAGATCCAGGTTTACCATTCTACTTAAAAAGCACATGCACTCATTACACATGCACTCAGTTAGTTGCCATTTAGTTCAAGCTTTTCAACTTAAATGGTTAGACAGTCCCACAGGAGCAGACTGAGGTTAAGTGTTTTGCTCCGATCATTAAGACAGTGGCGATGAAATGTGATCCTGGTAATCCTACAGTTTCTGGGTCACTCCTAACTGTGATCAAAAGGGTCTCGTTTTACTAGCCCAGGACCTGTATTATTAGTCAAGCACTTTGCATTAAGCTTATGGTTAAGGATACTTTCACTGCCTGATGGTGAGGAGGTGACGCTCTTGATCATCCCCCAGAATCCCGTCTGTTTATTCTGCTCCTCGCCACGCTGGTACATCTGCCTTCTTGTCATGGCCATCCTACAAAGAGACATTAGTGTGTGTGGAGTGCAGTATCATGTCAAATATTCTTTATAGGTGCTGCAAAGCTATATTTTGTACACCACACATAAGAAGTTGCTACTAGAAAGATATAACTTTTTTTTAACATTAACAAATCAGTAAATAATACTACAGTATAGTTCAGAAAAAGAAAATGCAGATCTTACCTTTTCTTTTTACTGACGATCATGTCCATGGTCTGGAGCAGCCTTCTTTCCAAGGCCAGGATATCACTGTCGGTCACATTTCTGAGAAATTAAAACAAACAAATATTAAGTATTTTACATAGTATTTCCCACTGCCTAACTGTGTGTAAAGCTGCTTTGCAACAATGCAAAATTGAAAACCGCGCTATAAAAGTATAATTGAATTGGAAATTGAACATACACTCATAATATGCATTCAAACAGCACATTTAATTGTGTTTTAATTTTTTTCTGTCTGAGAGCAATGTTACCTTAAAAAATATGACATGTAGGTATAAGGACAGTTCACAGCACCAAAGCCAGACAGTAAAGCCATTAGTGTGACCCCAATGACCCCTACACGACTGATCAACTGCTCTATAGACAGAATGCCTAAGGAGACAGAGAGATACACATCTGTATATTTGACTGCAACGTTTAAAAGTTAAAAGCGTTTAGAAAAAAGCTTTAAAAACAAAGTGTAAAATAAAAAAAGTTTGCAATTATTCACTTAAATTGCTCCGCCTCTGAAACGACGTTCAAATTTAGCTGACATCACAAATCCCTCATAATTCGTTAACTCACACAATTTCAAAATAGCGTAATATAGCATAATTGAATATTACAGTCTCCATAAAAAAAAGTGAAATAGGTTGGAAATCGTATTTTATGTTTACTTAAAAAGTAAAACCAATGCTGTTTTCTTACCATGTTTTGGGCTGAGTATAGGGAAAGGATCTCCCAGTTTCCAGAAGAAATACATAAACGTGAACCAGACCACACATGAGAAAAGCAGCCTTTGTCGCTGAACTGTAAGAGAGAACAAAGCAACGTGATGTAAACGCTCCATAAAACACTGAGAAGGTGTATTAAGACACTACAGAAACAGAATAGGCGACTTACACAAACGTATATTACTGACTACAAAGTAGCCAATGTAGAAAGGCACCACAAATATCAGAACTAGCAATATCACATACAAATTCAGCTTCCAATGGAAATACCTGGACCTGCGGAGACAAACATCAAGTGACTGAAAGCATCTGATCTACAGTTGTCATAAACAACGCATTTATACAGTGACTGATATACTTACGTGCTGCTTAATACACCAAGGATCTCAAAGATAATGAGCTCAAACATAGTGCATGAAAAGGCGAACGTGACGGAGAACACCACCTGAACAACATACTGTCGAACCTGTTGAGAAATTAAAACAAGATCTCATGTAAGCGAGATTCTGAATCTGAACGGACAGAGCAAACGTAACCAAATCTACCCTCAAACTCTCATAATGCATGATAACGTTACCTCATAATCTTTAAACAACTGCCTCATGAAAAAGAGCCACCCGAAACCGAAAAACAGCACCTGTGGATAGAAACCATTTCACATAAAGCACTCAAAACTTGATGTCCTCCTCTAGTAAAGCGTGACATGGAATTGAAAAAAAAGACCAAAAGTGACAACTGACACTCACTCAGATTTATGGCAACACTAGTCATGACTCTAGTAAAAATTCGCATACTGTCAATCCCATCACAGCCGGAAATAATAATAATCATATATATTACGTTTATGTAAACGAATGTCCTTTTAATAATAAAAAGGGGGCTCGTGCACGTTGTTTTGCTTTCCTCTAAAGGATGTAAAGAAAAAAGGTAACGTATTACTCATTGTAATGGCACAAATGTAGCATTTAACTTATGTTAGTGTTGTTCATGTCATTCTGCATGTAAGTTAAATTAATCATTTTAGAAAAGAGACTGATGTGGCAAGAGCAGCACTCACCTGAGATGTGAACATAATCGCTGAATCTACGAGGAAAGACATGTCGCCGATTACAGTATGTTGTTGATATAAAGAATAAGACGTGTAATCTCAACTCATTGTGTTTAACATTTTAATACACTGAAGAACTGTCAGTGTGATGACGCCATTGCGCAGGACAGAAAGCGCTTCCGGCGCACGGCGATGTCGTCGACAACAGTGCCACTACTCTTGCCACTGGAGGGCGATATCATCACAAGAAAGACGTGTACCAAACAGACAAACACACAATCGTTCAGTCAGCCTGCTAAGAATAGAATAGAATAGAATAGAATAGAATAGAATAGAATAGAATAGAATAGAATAGAATAGAATAGAATAGAATCATGTCCAAACAACACTGCATCACTGTGCATACAGAACAAGAAAATGATATGCTTTTACAATCCATCTTTTTCTTAGCTCTATAAAACCTTGCTACTGAATGGGGAAAGTGCTGTTATGTGTGATTTAGGGCAGGGGTTGTGTGTTTCATTATTAACATACAAAGTCTCATTGGACTGAAGTGACGGAGAATGTTCTTAGCTAAATCTCATCCTGCGTTAGCTGCCACCACACATCAGTCCCTGTGGCATAGCAATGACTACACTTTCCATTTAGCATGTACTGTTATATAAAAAACATATAGTACAAATAAAAAGTTGAGCAGCATAACTGATTACACGTAGAAATCACACACAAAAAAAAAAACATAGAGAAAAATACAGGGGACATAATGCAGGTCAACCAAAACCATTGTGAACACAACACAACTGGGCTACATCTTTGCCCTGAAATGAACACTTCTCTTTATTACGTATTTTTTTGTTGTAAATGTTGTAAATTGTAATGTATCGTGTAAATGCTACCAAACCATTTTAGTAACATAATTAGGATTGACCCAAGATTCAGGTGCTGACTCAGTCAGGGGTCCACTGGAGAGCCACTGCCTCATCACTCGTCATGCGCAAGCACTCATCCTGAGAAAAACAGCATAGACCCAAGACTTCACAAAACACCACTGAAGGCTTTTTTCATCACAGCCCCTCGAGTGTTGTCTCATAGGGCTGAGGTGTGAATTGAAACAGATGCTCAGGTGTCCCACAGCCCTCTCAACAGACAATTTGAGTTGACAGAGAGTTTTCTAAATCACTGGCTAATTTATTTATATACGAGTGTAGGATTGGGGGGTTGCTGGATGGGGAAGAACAGACAGCTGAGACTATGAAGACTGGAAGCGATAAAGTGTTTCGGATGAGCTTTGGGGACTATTAAGTAGGAAATGAATTATGAGCGAGCTAAACGCACACACATTATTCACACACATAAACAGTTTTTTATATAGTATACAACATATGTTGATTAATCAAATTCAAAATTTCTGTAAAGCAAATATGATGATGATTGTTAGTTTTCCCATCTGCTGTCTCATCTAGCAGTGGATCATCTTTGACGGTTCTCCAAGGAATTTTAACGAACCCCTCTTTTTTTAATTTTCACTTCACGTTAATCATCAAATGCTTTTCATCTTTCAAGGGTCTGTGTATGTGTGCGTATGAGGGAGAGAATGAAAGGGAGAGTCTGGAAACATGTTTGTGTACAGTATGCGTGGGAGGAAACAGCTGTCACAGACAATCTGTGTCAGAATCCTCTTCTGTGAGAGCTAAATTAAGCCTGTCCCACATGGGCCCTCGCCACTCTCCTTAAAGGGACCTCCATACTGGTGCACTCAAAACACACAAGTCTAGTGCATAATTTAGAACATGTCAGATTTAACATTTAGCCGTGGTCAGTTTTATAATTATTCACTGTCATTACTAAACACATTAAACCTATGCAAATACTGTACATTGCACACTCATTATTTGCTTTCTGGTTCATGATTATTTACATTTATTTTAAGGGGAAGTGAACATTCTTTCTGCTTCCGGTCCTCATGCAAACTCACTTCACAGGTTGAGCCAATGTTACTGTGTTTGTTTACGTTGTAGTTGCTTAAAACAAATGAACTTATGGATGTCTCTTTTTATTAAGATTACTGTTATATTGTACAGAATTTTTACATGTTTTTAAAATGCAGTTAAAAATGTGAATATATAGACATAGAATGTAAATTTACATTAATTTAAATTCGAATGAACAATCACATGAACAACATGTACATTTTATTATGTTTTTTATGGCACCCCAGCTTGAATATGACCTATTTTTTAAAGTGTATGTGTCACGGCTGGCGTGGCGGAAGAACCCAATTGCAGGCAGGCGGGGTTGCAGGGGTTAACAAGACAGACTTTATTTAAATAAACAAAACACAAAACAAAGATCCACAAGGGGATAAAACAACACTAACAGAATAAATAATACTCGAACTTTGACAGAAACAGCAAACAGGATCACAGGAACACAGCGAACATGGGCTACATAGAGTACGTAGAACGCAATGCACGAGCAACGAGACAATAGACAAAGGGCATTTTATAGGGAAGACAAACGAAAGATAATCAACGAGGGCAGGTGGGAAACATAAGACACAGCAGGGAAGTAATACATGAAACGAGAGGGGCGGGGCCAATGACAAGACACGAGAAAGCACATGAGATGTGAAAACAAACAACCCATGGCTTTCTCACATAAAACCTAAGGGCTCTGTCCCGATCCTGCCACACGACTAGAAATTCATGAACAAGAAGGCAGGACCCAGGTGTTCACCAAGGGGTCGACTAACAAGACATGACGGACTGGGACAGTGACAAGAACCAGACAAACATAGAAAACATAACTAAGGGTAAACATGATAAAATGACAGCGGGCTGGGGTGAGACAACAAAAACAACAAACATGGGAGGGGGGGGTGGAACAAAAGAGTTCAAGGGGGAAGTCCAAATGGGTTAGGACAGGGTGGAACAGTCTTAGGGGAGATAGTCTTAGTCCCCGGGGGCGCTCTCATGGTTGGAGTCCCCGGAGACTTGGTGGCGGCCGACTTGGCTGTCGGCCGGACCCGGCTAGGGACCGGGCAGACTGCAGGCTGAGACGCCGGCTGGAAGGCCGGCTGGGCCGAGCTAGACGCCGACCGGACAGGGCTTGACGCCGGCTGGAAGGCCGGCTGGAAGGCCGGCTGCTGCACCGGCTGGGACGCCAGCTGCACCGGACTGGACGCCGGCTGGATCACCGGCTGCACCGGACTGGACACCGGACTGGGCACCGGCTGCACCGGATTGGACACCGGACTGGACACTGAACTGGATGCCGGCTGGGACGCCGGCTGCACCGGACTGGACACAGATTGGGCCGGATCCCGCACCCCCCTCCATTGCCTCTTCTTCTTCAGCCGAGCCACCCATCTGGTGGTCGGCTGAAGGAAGAAGGTGAAGGGCACGGCTGTCTCGGGGTTGGAGGCCTCCGACGAGGACCCCCAAGACTCAAGTCTCCCCCGCTTGCCACCGAGGCTGGCTGAAGGCGGGGCTGCAGGGGGTGGGGCGGACAGCGTGGCAACACCCAAAACCCCGACCTGCAAGGGACTGTCCTTGGGGATATCCGCCAGCCCCGTGAGAGACTCCGCCGTGGACGTTCCACGAAGCCCAGGGGTCTCAACCGGCGCATCTCTGCTGGCTCGAAGGGTTCATCGAGGCAGCTGTTGAAGATTACCTTCAACTCTGCCTCGGTGAACCCCGAGTAGTGCGCGGTGGAGAGGAAGTCCATGGCAAAGTCCTTCACGGGGGTCGCTCTCTGGCGGAAGCCGAACAGGACGTGAGCCTGGCGGCTCCTAAACGCCTCGTCCGACTCCACGCCTAGCTGCCTACTGGTTTTGGTAGAGGGCTCGTGCATTCTGTCACGGCTGGCGTGGCGGAAGAACCCAATTGCAGGCAGGCGGGGTTCCAGGGGTTAACAAGACAGACTTTATTTAAATAAACAAAACACAAAACAAAGATCCACAAGGGGATAAAACAACACTAACAGAATAAATAATACACAAACTTTGACAGGAAAAAATAAACTGGACTGGACTAAACTGACAACACTTGACACTACTAACTGGACTAGACTACACACTTACTTAGACTTGACTGGGTTATTAAACAGCAAACAGGATCACAGGAACACAGCGAACATGGGCTACATAGTACGTAGAACGCAATGCACGAGCAACGAGACAATGGACATGAGGGAATTTTATAGGGAAGACAAACGAAGGATAATCAACGAGGGCAGGTGGGAAACATAAGACACGGCAGGGAAGCAATACATGAAACGAGAGGGGCGGGGCCAATGACAAGACACGAGAAAGCACATGAGATGTGAAAACATAAACAACCCATGGCTTTCTCACATAAAAAGGGCTCTGTCCCGATCCTGCAACACGACTAGAAATTCATTAACAAGAAGGCAGGACCGTGACAGTATGGTTTACACAAAAAAATTGTAATCAAAAATTGTTGATTTAAACATTTTAGCAGCGCAAATAAATCTTTGGTGTTGGAAAGAAACCTTGTATCTATATAAACTGCTATACTTTTACTGTGAAAAAAACACCGTTAAATTTATTTAACACTGTGTTGTCAAGGTTGAAAAGCTCTTTGAAATACTTTTCATTGAATAAATATTTGCAAAACCCACAGACTAACATTAAGGATGACCAACGGTAATTAAAAAGTTATTCAAAATGCTAAAACAGATTATAAATATGAACCATTTAAAGCAGTTGTAAAAGTGATATATAGATGCATGAAATGCATCCAGAGTCAAGCTACTAAATTATATTTCTTGGTGGGAACACGGTTTATTGCAGCTATTATACAATTAATAGATATTCATATGTGACTCTGTAAATATTTAATAAGCATCTGTGTCTTTTTTATATTGCTAGTGCTGCTCATTTACGAAGATAATAAGCATTGAAAAACTTACAGTGGGAAAATAACTAAACCACCCTCTATTTCTGAGTCTGCCTTAAAGAAGCAATGTGGAGATTTTAGCGGCACCTAGCGGTGAAGTTGTGAATTGTAACCAACAGCTAATTTTCACCTTTCAAAGTGCTACGGTAGCTGACACAGGACTAAGATGTCGTTACATTTTCACTTCTTTGCCAAAGCAGATAACATATTTATAAAACGCGCTCTGTAGAGCAGTTTGACCGTTTAGGGCTACTGTAGAAACAATATGGGGAATTCCATGTAAGGGGACCTGCACTGAATGAAGATAGAAATAGCTAAGGTAATAAAAACATAACGTTTCATTATGTGAGGTCCTTATACACCTCTGAACACATGAATATTATATTGCATTTCTGTCAATAGATCGTCCTAAAAATCACACTCAGCACCTTTAATTCAGCACCTTTTATAAACATTTTATCAGTAAGCAACATTTTTCCTTAAAACTGATTCATATGTGAAGAGTTAGTTTACAAAAACAGATAACTCTGTTTTTAACAATTTTCAGAAAATAGTTTATTGTTATTATTATTATTACTGTTATTATTATTATAAGTAATATCAATTAAACTGCAGTTGGGTTGTTTTGATTAAGTAATACTAACCAAAAAAATACAGCTATCTAACACAATAAAACGTGATTATTGAACATTTTAAAAATGGATTTATCTGTTTTGCAAATAAACTCTTTATATCTTTCTTTTCTTTAAAAAATATTCCGACCGAGGTGCAGGTATGCTGTACAGCTGCAGTACATGGAGTGTGAAGGAGGACATGTTGAGGCAGAGAACACCATTACAATCTGTCAAACAGCTACACCAAACAGACAGCGATTGGGCTATAGATAGAGAGAGAGTGTGTGTGTGTTGAAAGGTCTGCTATTGTTTTACACGTCACAAAAATAAAACAGTCCCGGGGGCTGACACATCAGAGCTTCATCAATGCCGGGTGGGTGGAGAAACCTACACTTGGTCTCTATCCCTCAGGCAGTGCAAAAGGAGGAGGAGACATTTCGATCTGCTTGTTTGTGGTAATTGGAAAGCCAAATGGGTCTTGTAAATTCTTTAAGATGCCACAAGGAGTTTATAAGGTTTATACAAGCAGCTGCTGCTTTCTGGGGGAAGATAATATAGCGTAGACAAGACTGAGTCCTGGTAAGCAAAGTATTAAAGTGTAGACTGTGTGGTTTCAATGGAGATCTAAATTAGAATTACTGTTTTTCTGTTATTACTTTTATAATTTGATCTACAGTAGGTGATTGTTATTGGTGGCCCGAGGCAGAGGTTGGTGCTGGATTTGAATTGCAAGTTGTGATACTTGACATTGATATTGTTGATTTACACACAATCTTTCTGTCACAGAAAAAGGTGCATGGAAAAATAGGTATAAGAACCAGTGACTAACAGCATCTTTAGGGAACCAAAAACCATTCTTCTATGTCATGGTGCATGGTACTAACACAAGACTAATGTCTTCGCTGTATTTTACTTCTGACATTTAATATACCATTAATGCATCACTGCAGAATTTTTAGTTTTACTTTCTTTTCTAGACTTTTCTCCTTACAGCCTTTGACAAATTGCGTATGGTTTTGTTTTCCACATTTGTTAGTCACTTTGCATTAAAACAACTCAGAATGATTAAATGTAAATTTAAATGCAAAAACACTTTTTCTGCAGAACCATAACTTTAACAGACAACAACGCCATAACTAGTGGAGGATGCAGGAGGGGCAGGGAGCTCCCGGTGGTTGGGCTTTTTTATGATGTTTTACAAAGGTTGCATCATATTTGGTGCAATTACAGAACCAAACCTCAATGTTATAACATTGCCTAGCCATGCATTCATGTCATAACACATCATAACGCATAATGGCAGAAGCAGATGTGCTGAATGAATTAGAGGTGCCTGCATGCTTGCGCACACGTGTGTGTGTGTGTGTGCGTGCGTGCGTGCGTGCGTGCGTGCGTGCGTGCGTGCGTGCGTGTGTGTGTGTGTGTGTGTGTGTGAGTGAGAGAGAGAGAGAGAGAGCGAGAGCGAGAGAGAGCACTGGGGTGTTAGAAATAAAGGGTGTCAGAAAGACACTTTAGGTGAGAGAATTCAGAGTAGATTCCAAAACACCCTTGTGTCATTATCACCCACTACATCCCTTTAATTATTAGATTCAAAGCACATGATGTATTTCAACCAGAAGCTCTGAAACAGCTAATAAAATGCTGCTGTGAATCCAGACATGATCATGACTGAGCATAAAAACACACTTTTGGGGCTTGTGTAAAATGTCACAAAACTACACCAATTTAATAGTGCCACAGAGAATCCTGAATTATAATCTTACAATGGCCCCAGGAAGTATTGTCACACAGATGTATTAATGACATTTATGCAATGAAATATACACTTTATTAAATCATGATAAAGAGCACCTAGAGAGCATCTAAGCAAATCATTGTTTAATGATTAATAGCATAATCTTACATTAATACTTAAAATTAAAGCTTCAATTAAGCCAAGATTTTACGTTTTTTTCTAACACAGTCTAATGTTAATGACTTTCAAACACCCAATGTGCGACACAATGCCATAGAAGAACTATTTTTGGCTGTTTGGTTCCGTAACAAACCTCTAACATCCAATGAATCGTGCTTAAAGGGTTCTTTTTAGTGAAAAGATGCTTATAATTCTACTGACTATAAACATGCAAGAAAGAAACGGTTCTTTTAGGAACCTTTCACTAAATACAGCCGTGGCAAAAAGACCATTTCAAAATCAGTTTTTTTATTTAAAATTATACTATTTATAGGTACAGTATGTGTTTGGGTAAAATTATCATTTTGTTTAATTTTGTGAGCTTCTAACAATATGTCTACCAACTTTCAAATAAAAATATTGCTTTTATTTGCATTTATTTGCAGAAAGTAAAAACTGGAGAAACAGGCCAAACTGACACAAAAGATGCTCTGTATTTTTTCAGACCTCAAATACTGCAAAGAAAACAAGTTAATATTTACTTTTAAGCAATGCAATAGTAATATTTGTACATGTATTTAGAAAAAGTGATTAGAAAAAAAGCCTTTTTATGTGATAACCTCGAATTACCATGTGTCGTGTCATCAGTCTTTCACATTGCTGTTGAATGACTTTAGATGTCACTCCTGATGGTTTTAAATTAATTGCATTGTTTATTTATTTCGAGGTGGAAAAAGTTAATTGCTTACAACAGTTATTTATGGTCTTTAAATCTAATTGAATGTTGAAAGAATGGTCATATACAGATAAGACCAGAACAACACAGGGACACTGGCATGTTTTGTATCATTTCACCACAGTAACTAACCACTGAACAACTCTAAGCTTGTAGTGTTTTCTCAGTGCAAATTGTGATCTCTTTCTCCCTTTTTCTTTTCTGTCATGCGGTAACGTAAGTACCTTTTTCAGAAACAGCCCAATCCATTTCAGTTCATACTATGTGATGTTCCAATGTGAACTGGGGCTTACTTGTGTCATTTGAACTAGCAACAGCAGATCCTAAATGTATGTCAAAGAAGTCATTTCACATACAAGAAGGTTTTTGGAAAACTCCTTGGTTTGTCCTACTTTTTGTTGCATTGAGCTGTAAAACCAGTTGCACACTTGCAGTCATGATATTATGGGCATACATTATAGCCTATTATCCCAGATGTGTGGATATACATAAAGTGTGAAACATTTTCACATTGTCTTATTATTTCTAATTTATATCAAATAAATAAATATAATTGCTGCATGTGACCAATGAATGTATTCTATAAATTCACTGAACACAGAAGCGCCCACAGGTTGGGCTGACAAAGTAACCATTCAATTTTTACATATCGTCGCTGTCGGGCAGAATCCTCGTATCTCCAAAACCATTATTTTTCAGGAAGTTAAAAAAACTGCATATTTTTGGAGTTATTAAACATTGTATCGTTAAAGTTGGTATTATACCTTTTATTGATATCATATACTGTTGTGTACCAACATTAACACAACACTTCCCCAAAACCATGTTTAATCGGAGATACAAGGTTTATAACTTGGGAGCAGGGAGATACGAGATTACGCTGTCATTGAGAAGAATGGTACGGACACAGACGTCGCTGCTGCCAGCAGTGTTCATCAAAGTCTGCGGTCGCGTTGAGCCTTTTGACAAGAGACGAGGCTTTAAGAGCTAATGAAAGCTAATGATTGTGGTTACATACATCTTCCTAAACTCTATTTTAAACATTAGAGCTATGAGTGATGCAATACCAAAATAAAACGTTAAACAGGCTGTCTAATATAGGCGGAAATTAAACTGCACGCAAATAAAGTCGGCGGTTGCGTTGAGCCTCTTGACAAGAGAAAAGGCTTCAATAGTTAACCAAAGCTAACGACTGTGGCTACATACATCTTCCTAAACTCTATTTTAAAAGTTTAAGAACTATAAGTGATGTAATACAAAAAACAATGAGCTGACTAGGCTGTCTAATAGGCGGAAATTAGCAGAATCTGCTCGCAAAATTACCTTCGTGGCTCACGGACTTCCTTCTGCACCGAAGCATTACAGCTATCTATTTTTAACAAAACAGACCTACTCAAATGTATCTAACCTAACTATTTTCACTCGTTATTGTCTAAAAAACTTTAAATCAGGAGACGTAATGCCGAGAAGCTCCCGCGGAGTGAAGAAGAGGTGGAGTTACGAGACTTCTCAGACAGTTGAAGTGTCCAATGGAGTTAAGAGATTTGCTCTCAAGCTATTTTCAACACTTTAGATTGTTTAATAATTTGTAAAAATAACAGACCCACACGGGGACTGACCAATAGCATTGATTTGTGAAAAAATATGAAATTGACCAAATTTGGACATATGAGGTTTCCGCCCGACAGCGACGATATGCCAGAATATTGATCCAGAGGACATTTGATTATAAACAAGTACATCAGGTGAAAACAAAATGAACAAAAGAATCAAACACTGACTGACCAGCAAACATAATTCAGCACCAGGAAGAGATTTGCTGACGTTTATCTGGAAGATTATGGGGTTAAAGGTTTTCTGCTCAGAACTGTTCAACTCCTTGTGATGGTTTAGACCAAGCACTCATCTCGTTTTAAGCCATATAACTTAACCTTTGCCCATCTATGTGTCTCTCACTCTCCTCCAGATGTTGAGCGATTAGGAATGATGTTGAGCGATTTCTCTAATGCTTCCTCTGGTTTAGAGCAAAGCAGAGCACAACTCAAATTTATCCACGCTGATCAACAAACAAAAAGAATGAAACTATTACTGAGAAATGTTTTTTTTAGATGGTTGGATGTTCTTATCGCCTTTTGAATGATTATTGTTTTTGACATGATCACACTAGACTATTCTATTCAGAGATAAAACATGTGAAACATGCCATGTGCATTGTGCACACAATCAGACAAGACCCAGGAGTCCAGATCCTGACAACAAGGACAAAACCCAATAGAAGTCTAAGAGTCAGGATCCAACCATCATGCTCTAAGACTCAAGACACGATATTCCCACAAACCTGTCACAAGAGACTAGACACTGCAGGGCTGACAGGACCATGACATCTCTCACAGTGCTTTTCTATGTTTTGTTATGTTCTATGTGGGAGCATGGAGTCTGGATTCTTCTAGATTGGTTTGCCATTCGGTTGGAATCTTGACTCTGTGCTCCATGAGTTGTCATGTTTGTTGGCGTTCTAGTATGGTGTTGAGATCTATACTCATGTCTCTTGGTTCAGTGTAAACAAAGCACACAGACTTTGTTTATTAATATTTTCTGTGTACAATGTGCTCTCCAGCAGGTTTCTTGAGCCCGCCTTGTTTGTTTGTTAATCATAAAATGATTAGTTCATGCCCTGCACCTGCTTTCCCTTATCTTCCTTTGTTCCTTATATCTTGTGTCAGTTGTCTTGTGTTGGGATGTCTAGTTTACCGGCAGCTCATGTTTTAGCCCTGGCTGTTTATGGGAATAGAGGGGTTTTTTTTATATATATTTTTTTTCTGTCTGTGCAAACCCTGACCCATACAAAAAATGTTTGCCTTTTGCTCCATACCAAAGTGTATGTCAAAATTGTATGCACTTCCATCACCTTATTTCCGTGCCTGTTCAGTTACTTAATACATAAAAGTCATGATTCACACTTACAAAATTAATAATGATTTAATTTTAACTGTATTTTATTTTATTCTACATTTTACCTGGTGGATTATGAAAAATATACATGATAATAAGAATTCATAATTTTGTGAGTATGAATCATGACTTTATATTCTTAACTGAGTTTTTATATTGTGTGCCAATAGGTATGTGACAAACAAAAGTTTGACTGCTTGGCTTGAGACAGTTCTATTTAAACACAAATAAATGTTTGAACGAAGAATAATTTAAAGACAGCATTATTCATTTTATAGAAAATAAGCATAACCCTTCTGAAAATAACATCATTCACACAAAGAACATTTGCTAGTTTTAAATTATTGAAAGAACAGATAAACTCTTCAAAATAACGTAAAAAATGTTCTGCTTGTAATGCTATTGGAACGTGTTCATAGCGTCACGATTTGCGTGGCTGAAGAACCCAAACGCAGGCAGCAGCAATGAAGCGGTTAACATATTTATTAATTTTACAAATAATAAACAAAACAAAACAAAAACCCACGAGGGGGTAAAACACAACGACACGGGGAATATAATAACAAACTAAACAGGAACACTCACTAAATAAACTAAACTAAGACAACACTAGACAAAGATACACTGACTAAACTTACTTGAATAAATGACACGGGCAGGACCACGAAGCAATCATACACAGAACATATCCATAAGACAATCCACGAACACAGGACAAAGAAACAAGAGGGTATTTAAAGGGAAGACAAACGAGGGATAACGAATGAGGGCAGGTGTGGAACATAGACACTCAGGGAAAGAAAACAAGGAAACGAGAGGGGCGGGGCGAATGACGAGACACTGGAGAGAACGCATATTATTGTCAAAAGGACAATAATATGTTTCTCTCCACACATAACCAAAGGCTTTGCCATGGCTCAGCTACAGGACCAAGAAAAACAAGACTAAAAGAAGCAGAGCCATGACACATAGTAATTGTGATAAGCTACATTTATTACATCTACTGCCAAGTTATTTATACACTTTTAAAGGCATGGTGGGTGATCCTGTCCAGAAACATTTTTTGTCATGTTGGTTGAAAATATTTTTACATCCTGATAGCAATCAAGAAGTAAAGTGGTCAAATAATATTTTTTTATTATACATTCGTCTGTGAAAGGTGTAGGACCAAAAAACGTTTGCCCAATCAAAACGTTCTGGCCGAACGCTGTGACACACAACGTGTGTCATAGCTCTACACACTGTTGATGTCACTGTCTCTCTCTATTTCTGCTTACCTCCATCCGGCGTTTTTCACTCTCTCTGATTGGATTTCCAAATGTACACATGTGAAGCTGAGAATGAAGTCTGGGATTTATTCTTCCCAATGGCATAAGCTTCAGGAGAAAGCCGAGTTTGCAGAATAGATTAAACCGACAGATTTCACGCGTGATGAATTCTGTGTCTTACGCTGTAGGTCATACTGATTCTCAAAAAACAGCAGTGAGTTTAATGAGGAACCTGCTTTAAAACAATGTGGAAGACCCTATACCAAAAAGCATTTACTGATAGCTTGGGAGACCCAATGGAGCACTCATGCTTTATCAACAGCTAAAATATCGAATAAGAAACACAAATGAGACAATGACGTTAAAGTAAGATTATGGAAAGAAACAGATTTTCAGGGAGTTTACAGAGTGCTTATATTGCTGGTAAACTCCTCAGGGGTGGATTTAATATCCTGTAATCCAACCCTCTTTTGTAAAAAACTATCTATAAATAAACAGAAACTCACATATTATGTATCGTGTAAGACATATTCAGGGCATCAGGTGAATCCTCTCTAGGCGAAAGAGAACTGTAGACTTTGTATACGGGGACCCTCTCGCTTTTTCAACTATAATTGCTAGAAATCTGCAGGAGCCATTTACCCAACCGTAGGACAAAATTTATGGCCTTCATTTTGGAGGGACAGACTCTATCAGTCTCTCCATCAGTTGCAATATTTTCTTCCTCCCTGTTTCCCATCATCCTATCTGCTCAGCCCAATACATTTCCCTTACTTGCTCTCTCTCTCTCTCTCTCTCTCTCTCTCTCTCTCGCTCTCTCAAACATAGGCCTCAGCATTTTTTGGACAGCATATTATATACTGAGGACAAAAAATTAATGCATAGTAATTACACTTTCACTGGGTGACCAAGATTTATTTTTAACTGTAGCCATTTTTTATCACTATGGTATTTGATCCTGTACTTTTAAAGAGCTCAATGAACCGAAGAGAGCGCACGTCACTCCTCTCTTCACTAAGTTACTTTGGCTCCCTATAGTCGCTCGAATCAAATTCAAGACTCTGCTCCTGGCCTTCAAGACCACCACTGATTTGGCACCACCTTGCCTTCACTTGCTAATGCAGATTTACTGAGCGTTCAGACAGCCGCCGTCGAGAGCATCAAAATCGCTCAGGCCGCCCTGCCAACAACGCTGTAGAAAGAGTCTTGGGCGCGCTGACGCTCTGAGGTAGATCGAAATCTTATCTTGTATTTAAAGGGGCCGCAGCAAACAAGCTTGTTGATCTTGTGCAGACTGACCACAAAAGATTGATCGGTGGAAAGAACTTTATTGTAGTTACAGGTTTGCTAACGAAATAAACCAATTAAAAGCCATTTGTGTAGTGTGGCTTTTGTGTTCATGGTTAACACTGTTTTGCATGCTCTGGCGCTAAAGTTAGCATGAAATTCCCGCTTATTTACAGAAAATGTATAACGTTAATGCACATCATCAGCAACTCACCAGGAACACAAACAATCTCAGACACCTTAGTCCACGTATCATTTTTTTATTTATGTCCCTGTACGCGTCGTATAGGATTGGGAAACCCGCCACAGCAACTTCTCCATTTTGCTTGGGAACCAATGTGGTCTGAACCAAAGTTTACAGGGCTGCTTTCTCTGGAATCATCTCAAGCGATGGACTTCTACGTTCCGATTGGTTGCCGCCGAACCGCGTCACAGCTCATTACCATAAAGTTGACCTGATTTCAACTCTCCTTGACGCCCTCAATGGCCAAGACGCACCGCGCCGCACCTCGCCGCTGCTCGCCACCGGCTCACATTGAAAATGAATGACTTTCGGCCACTTTGACGCTCTCGACGGCGGCGGTCTGAACGCACAGTTATATAACCCGCCAGATCCCTACGCTCTGCAAACGAACGACGTCTTGTGGTGCCGTCCCAAAAAGGTAAAAAATCTCTCTCGCGTACCTTCTCTGGATCGGTTCCACATTTATGGCATGATCTGCCCACTGCTACAAGATCAGCAGATTCTGTAGCCATCTTTAAGAACCATCTGAAAACACATCTCTTCCGTCAACATCTGACTGATCAGTTCTGACTTCTATCTATTTTCTACTCTTTCAAAGGATCCCTGGGTATAGAGCGATGTATGGCTTAATGAACAATGGCATTGACTTTATAATTGTGAAATAAAAAAACTGTGTAACTGTCACAGTATTCATAAACTTTGAAAAAATATTTTTACTTGGAGGCCGCCATTTTTTGCGTCAGAATCCGTAATGTCAAATGGTTGCGACCTAAACCTGTTCTCTTTCGCAACAGCGAAACACACACGTTTTCCATATAAAACAGTAAAATATGACACGTAAAACACAAGATCAGATATACAAACACACAGGGACAGTAGGTGGTGGTATGTCCTCTTGACACAAGCCAGCCTGCCAGCCATAAAAGAAGAACGTGTTCAGTATTAGACGTCTGTTCAAGGTGAGCGTGCATTAAATCATAGCTTTAAACTACCGCCTTTGAGACATTTAAGACTATTTAAGACATCAGCATCCACCATAATCGTAGCCTACTTTATACATTATGAGAATATACTGATAAACAATAATAATGCTTGCGGTTTGGTTATTTATTCTGTATTAGAGCGCACGTGAATATTAGCCCCCGTCAGCTAATGACCGAGGGAGAGAAGACAATAACGTTAGGCTACTGTCTAGTCAAAATCTGGATAAAATGCATTGTATAATGGCTAAAACATCATGTATATGATAAATTCGAAATGATTTCTGTTATTAATATGCATGTTTGAGTTGTTTCTGACAAACAATATCAAAATGTAGGAAAATACACCAAATAGCGTCTTTATTTTCTTTCTTTCTTCTTTTATCATTATATAAAAGGAGGAGCGACAACAGTAAAGGACGAGAGAGAACCGGGGCTGGACTTTACGTTATGTTTTATTGTGTGACCGGCAGTCGACCGCGAGGGAGCTGCCGGCATTTTACTTTCGTATTTTAAATTCGCCGGTTCCCTCCTCCTTCTTCCTTGCTGTGAACATTGTTACACACATATATATATATATACTGTATATTATCCTACAGAACCTTATATTTACTGAAGAACTGATTAGTGTGTCGGTGTTTAGTTCGGCTGCCTAGCTGTGCGTTCAACCAGTTTACGTCATTGAAAAAGAATATGGCGGCCTCCTTAGGTTAAAATGAGTATTACATTTAGGGTTTTTTTAAGAACTGAAAATATTTGATGTGTTTCTAACGACAAATGCTAGTAGTGTAAGGCTATTACAACGCATTAAGCCATACATCTCTCTATACACCGGGTTCCCTTTAAAAAAAAAAAAACTTAGCTCTGTATACTGTGATAGGCTATATGAGACCAATTTTCTTTTATTGCACTTATGCTTTTTGTCATCCTTATGTTGTTCCAATTGCTTACATTGTTTCCCTCATCTGTAAGTCGCTTTGGATAAAAGCGTATGCTAAATGACTAAGTGGCTTTGTCCACCGAGGCGCATTTACGCGGCTGAAAACTGCTGGAGCCCGGCTGAAAACGCCGTTGTAAAACGTGTTGTAAACACAAACAGCTCTTGCTACGTTTTTATTCACTTTTAAGTATTTTTGCACTTACTGTAATTCCACAGTTTTAACCCTTTTGCCTGCACGTGTTCTGTTTTTCCGGTCCTTCAAATCCTGGTATGTGTCATGACCTGCTGTCTCCGGTTGTGAGGAAGAGAGAAACAGACAGTGCCTTGCCAGCACATTTTTTGCTGCGTCAGGGAATATCACAAAGACATTACTCCAGAACACATGCATTTTAATGGGTTAGTTCACTCAGAAATGGCACGTCTGTCATCGTTTAGTTTCCTTTACTTACTCTCATGTTGCTTCCAGACCCATATGACTTTCTTTGTTTCTATGGAACATGATATTTATAAAGCACAAAGAACGATGACCTAAGCTTCAGACACAAAAGCACCATTAAAGTATCAGGAAAATGATTTACAGTATATAGATTGTGTGCTGTATTTAGAGTCTGCTGATGTTGAACAATAGCTTTTATGAGGAATGCTGATGTGTCCAATGGAAGAACAAATGTCATATGGGTGAAAAATAACAATAACAATAATAATAAATAAAAATGAATTACTTTAAAGGTATAGTTAACCCCTAAATTCAAATACTTTCATCATTTACTCACTCTCATGTCATTTCAAACCTGTTGGATTTTCTTCTGCAGAACACAAAAGTAGATATTTTGAAGAATGTTGGTAACCAAACAACATTGGCCCTCACTGACTTTCATTGTATGGACACAAAGCCACTGAGACATTTCTCGAAATATCTTATTTTGTGTTCCACAGAAGCTCAGGGTGGAGGGCATCTTCCATGTGAACAGTCACAAACAGTCTCATCCCAATACAACTACCACTGGCCTATACAATTTGTTGGTGGAAATTCAACCGATTTTGACTTTTTGTGATCAGAGCCATTTGCTGTTCCCAATGAGGTTACATAGAGATATTATTTCTCAGATTGAATGACCTCAGGGGTCAGACTGCAGTCAGTACTGGACACTAGACACTAAACGGTTGTGTGTACCAATTGACTTCCAGAAATGTCAGTGTTCTGAAATAATGCGGTGCCATGATAAATATCATTGTCAAACAATCTATGCAAACACACTTCCTTTCTGTGCAAATTAGATGTAGGCCTATTGGGGCGCATAACATCGGCGTTATGTTTGGTCTGGCCGCCTTTCAATCAAACTCCACGTGAAGGGTAAATTATATTTACATTTATGCATTTGGCAGTTTCTGACTATGTGCAATCCCCTTGGATCGAACCCATGACCTTGGCATTGCTAGTGCCATGCTCTAACCACTGAGCCACAGGAAAGCTTTTATTTAATTATTAACTAAATTGACACTGGCAACTTCTTACTGCAATCTTTTGTTTAACATAATACAATGATTTGAATCCAAATGTAGATTTTGTGTCCATGTAAGTTAAATTCAGGTAAATTTGCAAACGTTTTGACTATGAGATAACTATCAAAAAGTCACATCAATGAACCCTATTTTTTATTCACATATAGTATTTGTTTAATTTTCATTAATTTGTATCTTTTATATAATAAATTAAATTATATATTTATCAACAATATTATGCAAATGCTTACACTCCCTTTTTATTGCACTTTTCATGCTTTATACTTACTTAATAATGCACCTCAGACATTATCATGTACCTCAGGGATGTAAATTGGTTCCTTATGTAAATTGCATTTCAAACTTTAATCTTCCTGCATGATTCCATTTATATTTTTTAAAGTTGGATATGTCTATTGTTGTGTTTATTTTTAACACGAACAGGAGTGGTGCTCCTAATTTTTTTGTGTACAGAACTATACAATACATGCTTTAAGTTTCAATGCAATATATTTTACATGCAAATCAATCAAATATTTCCCATTACATCATTTTTTCAGAGCACCTACAATTAGAAGAACTTAAAAAAAAAAAAAAAAAAATACCTGTAGTGATTTTCAACAACAGGCTTTGCTTTAGAACTCAGATTTTACACCACTTGTATCATACAAATGAGTCATTTGACATGACATGCTGAAAAATGTCAAATAAACCCATGAACAACAGCAGAAGCGTAGTGTTACCTATATTTTACAAAGAGCTCCTTTTTTTACATGAAATATACTGAAGTCATGATGGAGTGATTTTCCACTTTAAAAAGTTTATATGCTTGGTTTTGCTATCATCCCTATGCAAAATAATGTGGTTAGTCACATTTAATTATTATTTGAATTTACCATGTTTTTTCCATAGAAGTGAAATGACAAGAACTTCAAGTCTATCTGTTGTCTGTGTTTGTATTTGAATGTTTAATCCCAGTTTGTATGTTGAGGTCCCAGTTAACACAGACAGATATAGGTAGAAACATTTTCACTCTAATGTCTGCCAAATGAATAAATGTAATGTCACTCTTTGTTTTAAGTCCTTGAGTGCAAATTTTAGATATACTCTGCACTCTAAAAATGCTGGGTTATTTTCAACCCAGTGTTGGGTCAAAAAGGGACGAACCAAGCTGTTGGTTTAAATTACTCCCAGAAAATGTTTATATCTGATCCAACAATGAGTTAAAACAACATTGGTTCATTTACAACCCAATGCATTTTTATGATGTTGAAAATAACCCAGCATTTTTTAAGTGTTTGTTTCTTCGGTGTTAAGTTTGGCTTTGTGTTGATTTTTTTATTAAACCATGACTATATTGAACACTATTGAGTTGAAGCATTTCATTAAAACAACCTGCAGCAAAAAGAGCATGTGTCTTGTCTTTCAAGTTTGTGTGTGTGTGTTTATAAGCGCTAAATTTTCACATTTTTAAGTTCACCCGTGTATTTTGTAATGATTTACTTTCATGTCACTACAAACCTGAACAGTCTTGCTTTCTTGAAAAAGTAAAAGCTTAGTAGAAAGTTTTTCATACAATGACGGTGGGTGGGAATGAGGAACAGATGACATCATGAAGAGCACCATAAAAACATAAATATAGTTTGTGCAAATACCTAATTTTATTTTGCCGTGAAAGAAAGTTAAACAGTTTTCAAATGACATGAGGGTGAGTTATTGATAATAGAATATTCAGACTATTACTCCAGACTAAAACTCAGAACATTTCAAAGCCCGGTATGAGACATTTATTTAAAAGCACTAACTTTTGTTTGCAGACACGTGTTCACATAAGCAGTCATGCATTACATTTTCCAGTTTCTCTTTTTTCCTTTGTGCATTCCTGGTATCTTACCATATAAAGTGTGCCTGAGGCATAAAGCTGATGCTGAATAAATACAATGGCTTTTTTAATGCTCAAATAGCACTTTCAGTGGAACAGGTTTCTCGATCTTTAAATGTCATTGTGTGATTATATTTAAGTTGTATATTGAAAGATTTTAAAATATACCTCTATGATTAGATGCACATTTTGACTCCATATTAAGACACATATAATAATACCAAAGGTTATACGCACTGAAAATAAGAAATTCTAAACTTTGCTGGCACGGAAGGTATGTTGTGCAATGTGAAAGTATATGTGGATTTCTTATTTTTGCAAAGGTCCCTTTAGGGGCTGTGTACAAATTCGATCCATCATCTGAAAAGTCTGAAATTTACAACTTCGCAAAGAGAGGGTGATATAATTACGTCAGGTCGAGATTCACGTCAGACTCTGTTAGATGTGTGCCCTCATTTTCCACATCAGCTTTTTTCACTGATGACAGGCAGGAAAATAAAAGATTAAAATGTTAATATGAACAGCTTTGCAGCAGTCTCCAAGCAGCATCTCCTTTACTTCATTCCATATTGAGATGATGCTTGTGAATTAATTCAGCATACAAATCAGCCACTACAAACTGAAATGACTTGAAAATGTTGAGCATAAGTGACCCAGTTCTTTTTGACCTGAATGAAACAGGTTTGAGAAATAAACATGTGTACACAGTGATGCCAGTGTAATTGTTCAAGGCTCATATATCCACCCAATTGTTGATATGATTATTAGTGTAGACATAAAGTATTACATTTTAATGGTATTGATAAATTTTTTTAAGTTGTCATTGTATTGTGGTATCAACTATTTTGGATAATCCCACCCATTTACAGCACAAGCAAAATAAACTCTGGTTGTTTGCATTACATGTGGGTCAGGCAGTATCTTTCTGTTTCAGTGGACTGTTTTAGCCAGAATAAGCTGCAATGTGGACCAATATTCCGCCATTTATTGAAACGTCTGGTTACACAAGATTATCATTTCACCTAGACTTCTTGATTTACAGTACACATATTACTGACATGGTCCCCTGGGAGAAACCTGAGGTTAAAGTGGCTTGCTTGAGGGTTAAACAGTTGTAGCCCACATGTGGTTCCATTTAGTCTTCAAACCTGTAAAAATATCTGTAAAAGCGGTAATATTCTGACAGTTGGGGTTCCAGAAATACAAGGCAAAATAATACTTTTTGTAAAGTATAAAAATTATATGTTTCACTTGTATATTTGCAGTCTTTTTCTGTAATTTGATATTTTTACAGCATTTCAAAAACATGTGTAAAAGATGTAAAGTAGAACAGTAAAATTAGGTAAAATTACTGTGACCAGAATATGTACCACTATACCAAATCTCAGTGAATATCATAATTATAATGTATATTAAATGGGAGGTCTGATGGAATTTCGCTTCTTTAAATTTAGTTAGTGAACTGTTCAAGCATAAACAACATCTGCCAAGTCGCAACGCTCAAAGTTAGCAAAAAGGAAGATATTTTCTTTAACAGAAATCACTTTTTAAAGACTATAATGAACGGCTCGTTGAGACTACAACTAACTTTTTCCCGGGTTAGTGACATCATAAATCCCAAAATATACATTGACCCTGCCCACTGGAACACAGAAAGGGTAGACCAATCACAAAAGACGGGCTCAGCAGTAGATCAATCAAAGTGTTTCGTAAGGAGGGACTTAACTGAACCAGGAACTCATCGGCCTGTTTTGTAAAGGCTTGTCCACACTGGGACGGTAATCGCGCGCATTTATCGTCAACGTTTAACGCCTTGTGACTAAACAAAGAACGCTAATGTGAGTGTGCACACGGACGCGCAAAACGGCAGGCGTAAAAGCATAATTTAAAAAAAAAACGCCTCTGGCCCGTTTTTGGGGATTAAAGCACCGCATTAAAACCTGGACTAGCAATAAAATTTCCGCTTTTGTTCACATGCCTGAACCTGCTGAAGTTACAGTAAAACACGACTTGGTGGCGCTCAAGCACAAAACGGTCTTGCCGAGCACACATTGACGAAGAGGAAGCACAATTAATTCTCCTTCTGTGTGACAAGCGAGTGTCAGAAGCATAAAGTTGCGCAGCGCCACCTTGTGTACCGGGGTATTTCTGTTTTTCATTAAAGCGGCCCTAACACACGCGGTTTCTGCCAATCTCATATTAATCTTGAGTACCTATAGAGTAGTATTGCATACTTTGTATCTTCGTAGAGTATTTAGTTTGATCACATTTATAAAAGATAGATACATCTGTACGATTATTTCCGAAAGCATACGGTGCATGCGGGGGGGGGGGAGATGTAGGCTGAACGTGCGCATCCATTGCAAACAAAACACAAACATCAATTTCACTCACTGCATGCGGTTCATGTCCGGCATCTTTTAGCGCTGGGACGGCTCCATATATCAGTTTCAAACGATCTCCAAATCCAGCGTTATATCCACCATTTATATAACATTTATCACCCAAATGCAGTGAACAAACATACACCTGAACTTCACGAACGTATGCTCTCTCTCTCCTGCACACAAGTGAAAGTGACGTCTGCGCATGCTCCTTCTCTCCTTGCTGCCGAGTGCTTTTCTGGGAGAATTGTCCAATAAGGGACTATTGTTACGAAACAACAAAAAACTTTCCAAAACCTATACGATCGCTGGGGGAGTGTATTGAGCACAGAAATACTACGTAATATGCCCAACTCATTTTTTGACAAGTTGACCATGTTAAGCATGAGAAGACAGCACGTTTTACATTTTAAAGAAGTCAGAATGCATGACACACCAACCCGTTCTCACTCCCGACTCGTCACATATTTACGCTCGGGCCACGGCGTCACTTTTGAACGCGCACGGTACCCCTTTGGCGTCGTTTTTCGACGAACAGGGAACTGCGTTGCTGTTTTCTAAATGCTCCAGACCAAGATGCGTGCAATTATTAGCATTTCATAATTGTTATGGTTTTAATATTTTGTAGCACCTAACCCCAACCTCACCCTAACCACTTCTCAGCCATATAAAACACAGCACGCGAATAAAAGTACAGTCACGGGTATTTATTGCACAAACTGACAAAAAGTATAATAAAAATATAACAAACAACTCGTTTCGAAGACCTTTTTTGCACCAAAACCGTACGTTACCTTTACATGAAGCCGTGCGTGTCCGTGAAAGCATGAGGTCGGCACCAAATATAAACCGGAACAGCTATATGCAGTCGGTTGCGGGAACCAATACCGTTTCATGTTCAAAGCCAACGAAATGACGCGATTGGTCACGAGATACGGGAGAGCCAATGGCATTGAAGCTGACGTAACTTCCTCTGGCGGCAAATTTCGAACGTCGTGCTTCACTGGATTTGAGATCTACGGCGGACGGTGATCACTTTCGCATCTGTTCCTCATACAAATCGATCGTTTGGCGTTGGTACCCTTGGAATATCTGTATTTTTGAACGACATTGTGACTGCTTGTATTACGTGTTTTATATTACGATAAATAAACTGTTACATTACTTGCTCAAACGGTCTGAATAGTGTCATGTAAACACAATTATCCTTGCCATTAAATTTAAATTAAACCCCGAAACATCATCATTGCAAATTACAGTATATCTAATATACATTTTCATAATGACGGTGAAATTCACGTGCCCTTCACGTCGAAAAACGATGCCAAAAGAGTACCCTGCGCGTTCTGACCGAGCGTAAATATGTGACGAGTCGGGAGTGAGAATGTGTTGGACACACTGTTGCACCACCCCTTTAAGCGCCATCTATGAGTGAATTTGCACGTTCACTCGGCTAATCGGCAGTGAAAATCGCTTGCGTATGAACGTTGAAAAACGCTGCCGATAAACATGTGCGATTATCGTCCCAGTGTGGGGAGACAGATTAAGTCTTTAGAATCGAGATGATGGTGTAAAACACCGGTGAAATATGTAATATATAAAGCTTTTTTTTTTTTATCGAAACATGAACAACTATTGTTTAGCACATCATAAACATAATAAAGATTTTGAAAATAGACAAAAAATACCCCTTTAAATCAAGGTTTTTTTTAGCAGAGACATTAGGCTTTGTGTTTTACAAAAGAAAGCCATATGGGCTTTGAACAAACCATTCCTTTATCCGACAGCTCTCCTCTTCTCATCATATAAATCTTGATCTCTTTGATCACTTACCAAAAAATCTGGCACAAGGCCCTGTATGATCTCTGTTCTCAGCTGTTTAAATAGGACATTGAGTTTGGGAAAATGTTATCTCAAGGACTTTCCGTCTTTTGAACACCCTGTGCGAGCCTGGCACCTTCCCGAAGAGCAGTCAATGAAACGGGGTGAGCTCCATTTTCTGGCCCCTCACACACGGATGAGCAAACACAGAGCCTCTTATCCCCCTGCTGTCTCACTTTCTGTAATGGAGCCTAAAGGGGAAAATCTTTTACTGGAAGGCAGTCAGGTGGATAATAGATAAGAAACATCCGCTGCGTCTGGGGATCTGTGCTGAACATGTTAGCCTTATTACACACAGAGCACAAGGTCTTACGGGTCAAATATTCATTCATTCAATCGTTCCTGCCACCTATTTAAGTTTATGTACCATGCACATGTTCTTTGGTGTCATTTTTTGCATAGTCAAATAGAGAGTTGACAGATATGGAAGCATATGTGTTGCAAAATTCAATATGCAATGTAATATGCAAAATGGAAATGCAATATGCAAAATGGAAATGCATAGACAGAAGGTGCAAAAACCTACATCTTATTTGTTAACCCGTAACCCAGTTTAAACAGGTTCCATTTGCACTCTGCACTTTAAAAAAATTCAAGTTGTTTCAACTAATTATTATTTAGTAACTATAGTTCCACAGAAATTTTACATTCACTCAATTTCTGTCCCCAAAGTGATACTTGAATTGTTATCTTTTAGTTGGCCCAAACTTGACTCAAATATTAAAATGTATGCTTGCTCAATTCGTTTTATAGTTCATTCAACTAAAGTTTTTTAATTAGTTTAATATTTGAAAACATAGAGCAAAGATTCTGTCAATTAAAATTTAAGTGTTTTATCTGTTACTTCAATTAATTTTTATTATTTGGGAATTTTAACTATAGTTATAGTGAATTCCTATGGAGAAAATCACTTGCTGCGGATTTGTTGTACTATGTTACGGCCTGAGTTCTTGTAAGTCCCGAGATTCATGTGTCAAGTGAGGTTTTTTGTGCCTAGTGCTTTGTGTGATCCCCTTGCCTTGTTTGTTTATTTGGTTTACCTTTCCCTGTTTGTGACGTTGTGTCGTACCTCGTTTAGTGTACTTTTGCCCCATCGAGGTATATTTTATTTCAAGTTTTGTATAGCAGTTCTGTTCTCGTTTTGACACCCCCGCGTGGGTATTTCCTTTGTTCAGTGTTTGTTCGTTATAATAAAGTCCTTGTGTTTAACCCCTTATACCCGCCTGCCTGCACTTGGGTTCTTCCACCACGCCAGCCGTGACAGATACATCCTGATGAGATCTTTAGCACGGACTTCCAAGGCTTTGTGGAAAGTTGAGTGCAGATTCCTCCAGTGATTCTTTCAAATTCTGCATAGACCTGGAAATAACATTGGATAACAGAGGGAAACATGAATGAATAATTCACCCAAGTTCTCAAATAAATTACTCAACCTCATGCCATCTTATCTTCGTTGAATAAACAGCGCAGGCAAAAACACACTAAACAAGCCCATGAACCAATAAAACTATTTTTAACAAAAAGTTTAATAGATTTCAGTCAGTCGCATCGAAATGGAGCACCATACAGCAACCCCTTACGAAAATTAACCATGTTTTTTTTGTGGTACAAGTGTAGTAACCATGGATTTTTGGTGCAATGATTACTTGGGGCAAAATCATGATTTTACTACAGTTACCATCGTTTACCATGGTTTTTACAAAAACATGGTTTTCAAATCATGGTTATTTTGTGATAACCATTGTTTTACTACAGTAACCACTACATTTTCGTAAGGGACATAACGTACACAACTTGGTTTATGAGAGAAAAAGCACATGCCATATTTTAACTTTACAAAAATAAATCATACAACACGCCAAAATTACATTTAAAACCTTCATTATACAGATTTAAACATTGCGTGTTATTAATTAGCAAGGTGAAAGACTTTGTTCCCTTGACTAAAATTTAATGTCCGTCAGACATACAATTTACAACGTAAACACTTATCTATATCTTAACTAAAAGCTTTACTTTCCCTAGGACGTGCACATACCATATAACACACCCTATATCTTCACAAAAACATTGAATATTTGCGTCTTTGTCAATTAATTTGGTCTAAAATTAACATTTATTTACTGCCACTTACCTGAGGTGAATTTGAGAAAACGGCTGCCCGACTTGTGTGAAACTGGCGGAAAGTGACGCCGGTGTTGTGCCTGCCAAATTATGACTCCCCACTAACATTAGGTGTTAGGATTAGATGTGGGGGAGGGGTTAGGATTAGCTAATCCACCATTAAAATCAATGAGGGGAGTCGTAATCTGGAGGGGAGTCAAAATTCCGGCAGTTATGTGCGGATTGATACCGAATGAGCAGTGAACCTTCCGACTAAAACATCTTAAATTCAATAGCATTTATGAAACTTAACTTTGCATTTTCCCAGGAGCAAATGATAGATTTATAAGACCAAAGATTGCCCTTTAGATATAGCCAAAACAAATTAAATCCCATGTTTAAACGCCAGAGACATCAGAGCCAGCGATACATTTCAGAAGCACTTGTCCGAGGTGAGGCTGCGTTGGGCACGGTACATGAGCACTGAACACCCGGTGATCGCCTGGAGCTCACTCTCCGAAAGCATCCGAGCAAATTTTCAAATAGACGCTATCTTTATTAACCTATAGAAGTGTGGATTATATATACACTGTGAGAGTTAATTTGACATTTTTTAACACTGGAGATTTTTCTGTGCGACCGCATATTTGAATTTAGACAAGAATATTGGTTCAACTTGTATATTTTTGCCCTTCCAAGATTTAATTAATTGCCGTTTTTACAGTGTGTGCCATCTTTAAATTAAGTTGTGATTAATTTATAAATAGGAAGTGCCATATTGACAGAACTGACACATACTGTGATCTACCAAATTTGGGGGGGGTATATAGGAGGTTCAACAGCGCCTGGGTCACAGTGGATAGTCAGGCTGTCTCATGTTTTGTTGAGTTTGTGCCTCTATCTCACTTACACAATTTATCCAGTGAATCAGTAGCCAACGTGACAGTGCATGGAAAAACTACCACCACCATTTCTACACTTGCAGCGCAGTTTACAGTAAACGTGTTTATGTACAGGATGTTTAACTTAAACTCTGTAGATTTAATTGGATTGCTTGACCTTGCATTAATCAGATCAACTAGAGTCACTTCAGGTAGCTGCAAAGATGCGGCTTGACTCTAAGAACGTTTTCAGATGGTTTGCTTTGTTCCCAAACAGGGATTACAAGATTTGTAGTGTTGCTTTCACATGGCAACATTTCTAAATTAACCAAAATTTGCCATCTGTCACTGGTCAAAGTACTCCAAGTATCAACAATGTTCAGAATACATCGTAGTCAACTGTTATGCAGGCTTGGCTTTCTTTGTAGCTGTTGTTTTGGGCAATTCCATGCAAATGTCAATCTAAAGATGAACCAAAGGTTGTGACTATGCTGATAGGTCAGATGTCAACATATGGTTAAAATACCAATGTGTGGTCTCTCTTTTGTGTTTTTAAAGCATAGTTTTTCATAGTCCAGTAAGTGAATTGTCACATCTGCAACGCGTTCCTCTTAAATAAGCACATGGAAAAAAATAGAATAACTTTTTTATGTTCGATGAAGAGATTTTTTTTGTTTTGTTTTTGTTTTGCTTCTGGATGGAAACGTTTAATTCCCTAAAAAATCCTATATATACTGTATGTTGTCTCTCAAAAATGTAAATTTTTAGTCACATCCATAACGCATAAATTATTCTCTCATTTAAAATAGAAAACTCGTGGTTATAGCCTTTTTCTTTTAGATTGATGTCTGGACTCTACCATCAGGGGTTTAGTAAAATATAAACAGATGATTCAATATACCGTATTATTGGTGATAAATACATTCTATGAGAATTTGTATTTCAAGTTTTCATTGAGCGATTACAGCCCATCACTGTGAGACGCTCACTAAACAGTTTTTAAACTTTGTATTTTAATGCAATTTGAACAGGTGTTCTAAATATGCTATAAGCTCCAAATGAGCCAGGTGTGAAAACACTCAAAAGCTCCAGAGAGAGAAAGAAAGTGGGAATCAGTATTGGAATATTGTAGTAATAAAAGGACAGCATAAGACGCAAATTTTCCATACTATTTTCTATGATCTATTTCTATTATCATATGTAATGTGGTCTGTCAAGGTCCTGCCTTCTTGTTCATGATTTTCTAGTCGTGTGGCAGGATCAGGACAGATCCCTTATGTTTAGTGTGAGAAAGTCATGAGTTGTTTACGTTTTTACATCCCATGTGCTTTCTCGTGTCGTGTCTGCCCCTCTCGTTTCCTGTATTGCTTCCCTGTCTCATGTTCCCCACCTGCCCTCGTTAATTATCCTTCGTTTGTTTTCTCCTTTAAAATGCCCTCATGTTTCATTGTCCTGTGCTCTTGCGTTGCGTTCAGTGTACCTGTTCTTGTGCCGTTGTACCTGTACCCTGTACCTTGTACCCTGTACCTTGTTCTTGTACTCACCCGTGTGAAGAAAACTCTGTGTCTTCCCGTGTTTCTGTTCCTTGCCTTGGCCGTGGACTGTGAGTTTTGTGTTTTACCCTGCCGTGTTTGTGTAAGACGTTTGGTTGTGTTCTTTAGTTTAGTTTTTGCTGTTCTTGTTTTACGTTTTGCCCCCATGTGGGAAGTCTTCTTTTACATATATATATATATATAATTTTTCGTTTTCCCCCTCGAGGGTGTTTTGTTTTCTTTGTGTCAATAAAAGTCTTTGTTAACCCCTTCACCACCGCTGCTGCCTGCAATTGGGTTCTTCCTTCCACATCCGTGACAGTGGTCAGCCTATATTTTATCTCACATGTAATTGCAATTAACATTTCCAACCTTGGTTGTAAAAAACTACACTGTAATACTTTGTTGTAGTTTTGCAGCAGGTTTGCCAGTAACTTACTGTAGATTTAATTACTTTCCTATTAGTCCTGTTTTAAATTTGAGTTAAACTACTTAAACAAAAATTAAAACACTTTAACTTTTGAGATTCAAAATGAGCAAGAAGAGATTGGCATTAGCACAGCAACACTGCAAAAAAATGATATTCTTCCTGACACCGTGTCTAAAACGGACGCGACCGATTCGACACAAAAAAGGACATTAGAAACGCATTAAAACCCATTATAATTTAAAATTTTATCCACACTGGATGCAGCGCCTGCACTGTAAACCCGAATGTTCAAAGAAATTAAACAGTTTAAGTAGTGTAAACTTAATTTTATATAAAAAAAATCCTAACTTAAATGTTTTCAGTTCCTGTAACTAATTCTTACTTTTGAGTTAGTTTAACTTAATTTCAACAAGTTAATTCAAGATGATTTGTTGAGAATGAAATTCAGTTCCCAGCATGCTTTGCGTGAGACTGCATTAGGAAAGTAAATTTTGAAATGAAGTGTTATTTTATGAGTTTTTAGAAAGGAAAAAGCCTTGTTAATGATGAATGTTCAATTATCTTGGATATTTAGAAGAGTTTGTTGTATTTTTGACTTTTGGGGTTACCATCGTTCAGAAGAGTGGTGCTTATGCTTAGGTTGTGGGAGGTGCAATAGCAGTCGTGTGTGTGTTGCATCACTCTCTGTGAAGGCTGTTTGTTAATTGTTGATGCAGCTGAACTGTTTAGGTTGTCTTAAGACCTTTCATTTATTTAGCTGTAAATAAAAAAAGTTACTTTGCTAAATGTTCAAAATTAAAAGGAGTCAACAACAATACAACAAACTCAAAACTGACTAGTTTTGCTTACTTAAAATTGTTCAAAATTAAAAGGAGTCAACAACAGTACAACAAACTCAAAACTTACTAGTTTTGCTTACTTAAAATTGGGAACATCATAACTCAAAAAAATTGATGTAACTGATTACCTCAAATTTTTTGAGTTTTCCCAACTTATTCGGGTTTACAGTGTGTCGTGTCCGGTGTAGACATGGTGTAAGCATAATAAATAAAAAATAAACAGTGACTAGGCCTGTTTCAGGAAACAATTGACAGTTTTAGATCTGAACACATGAAAAATGCATACTGCATTTTAAGAACATAGTTACATTTTAATAGAATTAAAATTTAAAACATATATTTTTGATATGCCAATATAGTAGCCAAAGTTTTACAATGCATACTAATAATACAGAACAATTTTCATACTTTCACGGAAAAAGGGAATCACACACAATGATAAAAAAGCTGACATATTTCCAGTAACCTAATTACATGTACAGAAGCAGTTTTCATATGCGTATAATGCAAGTATATAGTATCAATAGTAAGAGCAATAGCAATAGTAATAGCAATAGCAAATAATAGTAAGACTTTTAATAGTTTCAACTATTCCATGTATGTATGACAGGTTTTTTGCCAGATCAACTTCGCTTTCTTTTTCAAGGAAAAACTATTTTGACGGACGCCATGTCCAAGCCGCACAGTTCTATGTCAAAATAAAAGTCATTGTGCAGACGTCAGTAAGTATTTCACATCGCATCCTTGGCAGGAGTCCAGAAATGCAGGACGAGAGGTTTATCCTCAAACAAAACTTTATTTTGCGTTAAAATAATGTTTTTTTTAAGTGTAGTAAAACCATAATACATTTTCATGAGGGAACAAAGCATGACATAGCAATAAGTACAACAAAAAAACTGCACAAACCTAACCCTTTTTCCGACTTTCCCATGGTATAACCCCTAAAACACGAAAAATTCAGAAAAACAACTTCGGACAATCATGTGGTCTCACGAATTTCAGCTGCTTCGCTTTTGAGACGCTCCTGGTGTAAACCGACGCCGCGTTGAGGATGGAACAACATCTCGCCGGTTAGCTTTAGTGAGACATGTATGAAACCAACGTGTGTAGATGACTCAAAGCCGTGAATAAGTCGTGGATAAGCAGAAAGCCATAAATATTAGAACAACGCTATATAAAATATAAGTGTAAAGCCTGACAACTTTATACTGACTATAATGCAAATGTTAAAATTATAAAAATGTTTACCAAAAAAAAAACAATTTGAGATGTGCAAAAATGTTTTTGGATTTGTAAGTCAAAAAGTTAGTGCGAGATAGAAGTTGCATCCACGTTGTAAATCGTAGTATGGTATTAGGATTTAATCATTTTCTCTTAAGGTACATCTGTTTATTAAGACAAATAGGGTATCACAGTAATTATATTCACCCATCAGGTTATTAGAGAAGTATGAACTAAATTATGATTTCCGAAGCACTGGTTTATAGCGGACATGCAGTTTAAGAAGTGAATTGTTATGTCTGTCATTTACTAACATGTGACATTTGGAATGGGTAATGCATGTGGGCTTACTTTCATATGACGATGCAAGTCTACACCACTGAAAGACAAGGTGAAGGCAAATTATAATGCAATGTATGTTTGAAAGTACTTATAGAGCAGTCAAGAAAAGATGAAAAAGACCTAAAACACAAGCATTTGGCTGAATATAACCGCGCTCTGACTCACCTGTTTTCCCCTACGAAGGTTATGGTTAGGATTAGGTGTGGGGGCGGGATTTAGAGATAGGGACCAATCACAAAGCAGCATCCTAAGTGAATGAACCAATCAGAAGTAGGGGAGTCGTAATCTAACGGGGAGTCAAATTTCGGTACAACACCAGAGTGTTCGCCTCTCTCAGGAATGCATCCAGTCACTGTGAAACAGGACCGTAGTCGTCTCTGTAAAACTCACATCCTATAACCCTATTCATTGCTTTATTCAATCATTTACTTATTTAATCCTTGCTTTATTTATTCATTTATTTATTTAATCATTGTTTTATTTATTTAGTCATTCGTTGCTTTATTTATTCATTTATTATTATTTTTAAACCGTGTTTATTTTTTTCATCATTTTCTTTAAAGGGGTGATTATTTTTCATCGTTTCCTTTAAAGGACTGTTTATTTTTCATCATTTCCTTTAAAAACCTGTATTTTCATTCATGTGTAAGAATTTAATTCATCCCCAGAGCATCATTCATCATAGAAACAACAAACAAGGCATGCCCGGACATGCCCCGGAAAAATGGCGCCAAATGGTAGGTCCCAGCCCAATTTATGGGCGGATACAGTCAAAAGGTTAACGCGATGTGGGTGGTCCGGGCAAAAAGGAAACCCCGCAAGGGTCAAAGGTTACCATCAATCATTTTGACACAATGTCCCTCATATACTGTATACTACTAATGTGCCATGGTATCTCAATATAAATATATTTTAAAATGTGTATTCAAAAATGGTCCCATCACAGTACTTTCTTGAAAGGGGCAGTTATAAAAATTATATAAAAATACTTTGGACATTGTTCATAGAAACATCATATACACAAAAACCTGTGGTTCCTCTTCACTGAATCTTAAATGATTATTATTCTAATCCTGAAAAGGCAGAGATGGGGTTAAAGAACTAGTTGAGCCTAAAATTTTATGTCATTGTGTTTAATTAAAATATTCAAATGACGATATACATGATTGAGTAACAGCACTGACAGCACTCAAATAAATGCATGGGTATTATTTGTGAAATACTGGAACTGAGGACAACAAAACAGATGAAATAAACAAGAAGAAAATAAAACTATGCCGATTATTTTCAGAATAGCAGGGAATTACTAGAGATGTTAAATGTTTGTTGATTCAGCAAGGGAAACACAATTTTATTCATGGAGCAATTATAATTTCATAATTTTATTTTATGAGACAAAAGGGCAATAATATAAAAACCTCCACAGTGAATTTAACATCAAATTGATACTTTCAGTATAACCTTATTATGGGTTTGTGTTGAGCTCTAACAAAATTAACCAGCCTAATATGGTGTACCAGTCTTATTGGGTTTAGGCTGGTCTTCTAAGCAAGGCAAACTGGTGTTTAGTTTGTTCGATGTATATTGTCAGCAAGCTGGTTTCTCAGATGACCATCTTAAAATACTCCATATCAAACCAACCTAATAAGCATGGCAGACCAGCTAACACCAGGCTGGTTTAAGCATTTTTTAATTACAGCTACTGTATACTGTGTACACGATGATGATGATGGTTATTATCTTTCCATAAACTTCTTTATATTATAATGACTACCCATTTTAATTTACTAGAAATCTTCACATTGAAATTCTTCTGGAATATGTCGGCTGTAGATGTCGGGGTTGTAAAGTGATCTGCCAGGCTGAAGACACACTTACTTTGAGCAGAGCGTGTGTTATTATTGAACAGGGCCGGAGAGAACGTCTCCGCTGAGCTCCAGTGAGTGCAGTAGACTGGAGGACAGCAAGGTTAATGGTTAGCGCATGCATATTTCATGCCCATATGAGCTCCAGCAAAGAAGAGAGTGGAGGTGCAGTGCTTTTCTGTCTTACTCCCCCTTTGTGCTTAGCATTTATTATGCCTATATTATATTCATTATGCCTGATGAGGCACTTTCTATGAACATGCAGGGTACAAAGCAGGGGCTGCAATTTCTTTCACAATAAACAGTATATGAATGAATTGAAATGAATTGCTTAGCTCACCATATAGGCTGCTGATGCTTGAAACCATTTTGTTACCAAAAAGTGATACATGATAATGTGAGGTCCTGATTCTGGTCTTAAAGCAGTTATAGCTACATATAAAAAGAAAAGAAAATGAGAGATTTTGCACTTCCTAGGAAATGGTAATTGTTCTGGCCTAGCTAAATATATAGTAGCAGTTCTCAATTACTGACTACCCCAGTCTCCCAAATTGTAGCTATTTTTATTTTTTCCTGCCTGGATGCAATTTTAGTCTCCCTATACAGTAACACAGCGTCAGTCATTTTGAGGTTTCTAAAGGAAAAGGCACTGGAGGTCCTTAACTTGAGAATTGAAATGGTGGTCGTTGAAAACATGCTCTGACTGCATCCACTGGTTATTGTTGTGGTGGGGGAAGGATTTCACACTTTTGGGTGCGTTTCATCATTCGCTGTTTTTGGCCTTTATTTCTACTGCGCGTTCAAGCCAGCACAGTATTGTGATGGCTCAAACAGTAGGGCTATTTCCAAATCCTAAAGTATTAAGCGTCTGCAATTTATTCGGCTCTAAATGCTCAATACACTATTACAAAGAAACTTTGTAGATCATTTCAGCCTTGGGCAAATGGGCATACCACATTTTCGGGTTATGTATATTATACAGTAAAAACTGATGTCATAATGATTGCAAACTAAACTGTAATTGCTTTGGTGTTCCTCTATTGATTTTGACTGAAAACAAAAATGTGCTGATGTTCACGACAACGCTTTGATGCATCATTGCGTCCCGAAAACTAAACTCACCAAAAATTTGAACACTGTTCCTTTGCTATCTTGCAAGCGCTGATATTTTCTACAGTAAAAGCAGATCTAGTCTAATATCTCAGTTTTTTTTTAATGATGACTATTCTACTAGAATACAATACTGCAAGTTTATATGCAATGGCTGGTCAAATATAGAGAAATAAATGCCAACACATCTCTACTGCTCTCTCTCAGAGAAACAAATGCTGGTATAATATTTAGTCACAATAAGGTGTTTCATTTTCAATCACATTGTATTTAAAAAGCTGGGAAACTGGCAAATGGGAGACACAATTTGTATTTCTGTGTGAACAACCACAGCGTTTTGTAGATAATTACCATGTAAATGGTTGCCAGTCACTCAAAACAGATGTGCATGGCTATTAAAGGACAGGGGGAGGGGTGGAACAAGATATAGTGAAAAAAGAACAGAAGATTGTATCTACTGTATGCTGAAATACCTGCAGAGTTCCCCACTTGCAATTAAATACAAGCATAAGTAAACCATGAAAAAGCGACTACGATACAAAGTGTTCATTTCAGTTCATTCTGTGCTTCCACGCTGGACGAATCTATACGATTAGATGAGCGAGTGTGAGAGTGTGGCACAATTTTTAGATTGTAGGATTATTCACTTGCCCATCCTCATTGGGATTCCACTCAAGGCCACTTTCATGTTGGACCAGCTCACATAACGCACGCAGCCGTGTCCGTCAATGCCTTTGTCGCCATGGTAACAACCTAGTTCCCGTCGGTTAAAGGGAGAGCGAGCTGGCTCGTCTAATCACTGAGAATTTAACATACTGTCCGAGAGATCTGAAAAAGGAAGGAAGGTGTTACACTACAGCAATTCACAAAGTCCTCTTCAGTATACAGCATATGTTTATGGAAAAACTAATCAGATCTTCTGTAGCAGAAGCTGTTAATCCATGAAGGCTGAATTCTCCTGATAAACAATTTAGCCTGCTGAGCTGATATTCTTTTGCATTTTTATTTTGCAACACAGCATCACCGCGCTAGAGATAAGAACAATTGCTGAATGTACTGCGAACAAATGTGGGCTGGGTATAAATTATTGCTAAAGCATTAGTAGGGTGTCTACACCAAAGACAGATAACACTTACTTTGGAAGCCCATTAGTTAAGAGTGATTAATCTGGCAGTGTTGGTTTGATATAATATTATCATAGAGCAGGCTGATAAGTAGTAAGTAAGTGAGACGGATCTGACACACTGGGTAATCAGAGATTAATGCAGAGACAAGGATATCACGATGAAGCTGTGTGTCTTATCTAATAAGATAAAACATTGTAGTAGACATTTGGATTAAACTGCATTATATCCCTCTGAAGGACCACCACTAAATATAGTATTAGCTCAGATTATTATTTTAGACACAGAAAGACAGAAAGACAACATTGCGAATGTATTGTGAGATTAAAATACAGTAAAGTAAAAGAGCAAATGGAAGACTGGAAGCAGCAACCTCGTCTTTGTTTATTATTTACATTATGCACTTTATGTAATTTTCACATTATGCAACAAGAGCAAATTAATATAAAATACATGCAAATATATATTCTTCAAACTAGCCCCTTATTGTCTAAAGAACATTTCTGTATACATTCTTTGTTCTCATGAGTTGGATGCTGGAACGCAGTTACAGTATTGAGTAATTGAGTTCTCTTATTAGATGGTGTTCCTTCATTTTTTTAATTTATTCTTAAATATGATAAAATACATTTATTTGTCATAAATAAATAACAAGCATTTAAATTTCCCATGAAATCTTAAAAATATAACAATTGCAAATATTGAAGCTTTTTAGCTTTTAGATAGATATGCTAGCCTTTGTGCTATAGGCCTGTCACAATATCTAATTTTCATCACAGTAATCATGGTCACAAGAATCCACAGAAAGGATATCACGATATATATTTAAATGTTTTTTTATGAACAAATAATTCTATTAGTCAAATTCATATTTCATTTAGTGTGTTCTCCTTTTGTCGGCCGACACTTAAAATAGGGATTATAGAGAGAATTTATAACTATTGGGGCTCTCAAGTTAAAACTTTAACAGGTGCTGAATTATGATTTGCACGCCCAATAATCTAGTTTTTTAATATCACAGTGATTGTCAATACCGGTATACTGTGACAACACTACTTGAGTGATTCTCGTGAAATCTTGGTTTCAAGATGTCAAACATGATTTTATTAAAAACATTCGCATCATTTCCTTGTAATTCATTACAAACAAGGTATGACATATTTAAAAGCATTAATTTCGAAACTTTTACTGCCAGTTTAACACAATTTTGAACTTTTTTTACAAAAAAGGACTTACTCCGGGACTTCAGTCAAAAACAGGCACGTGCGGGGGGGATGCTTTGGGGGCTTGAGCCCAGGCCCTTTTTCTTCCTCGAGAGAAAGTGCCCTTTTTCTGGGATTTTTTTTATTAATGGATATATGTATGTGCGTATGTGTTTCTATTTGCGCACAGCTTTCCCTGGCAAACCACTAGAAAATGTCTGGTCAGGTTGGGAAATGTTGAGAGTTCTGATGCCTTTCTCCCATCCGCGTCTGCCGCACATAGCGCGCACGCGCAGCACAGCCCAATAGTAGGAAATGAAGCCCTCCCTCCTTTCCAGTAGCGTTTGTTTTGGTGTGGAGGTGAGTGGTGATGAATAGACTAGCTACATGTGCTTTCGAATTCACACCTAATGATCCAAAACACAAACTGCAAATATTGTTTTGCTAACATCCATCGCTTATGAGCTAATGAGTAAGCTAATAGCTAAAGTTTCGCTAAGGCTGAGGCAGTATATCATTGGCATACATGCTGACTTGATGAAATGACAGCTGAATACAGTCAAATTAATAACGTCATCAGAACCGCCTCATTGATATGTAAACCAGGCATTAAGTAATTAAAATGTGCTAACTTGCATACATTTGTCAGGCAATTCAGATGAACAGGATAAACAAAATAACTAAAGCATACCACCAGTTATTAGTTAATATGACATACATCAAGAGTCTTTTCCCTTAAAATGTTATGTTTACATATGCAGATATATATGCCGCTTGTTTTGGATAATTTAGAAGAAATCTACAGAAGCAAACAGACGAGGGTATAGAAGACTTAAAACAAACAACTTTATGTGTATTTTGGAAATGTCCTTTCCATTAGAGCAAAAGAAGACATGAAAGCAAAATAGACCAACATCTCAAAATTGAACAGTACATTAAGTAGCCTATCCTGCCTTAAACAATAACTTCTTAAGTTTGATGTCAGACTCCTCATCTAATAACTATCCATTTTATACAGTATGTTGTGTATGCTGATAGATCTAAACTGCCCTCCCTCAAATGTGAAACAAAGTTCTTGTCACCATTAGTGTGTGTGTGTGTGTGTGCGTGCGTGCGTGCGTGCGTGCGTGCGTGCGTGCGTGCGTGTGTGTGTGTGTGTGTGCGTGTGTGTGTGTGCGTGTGTGTGTGTGTGTGTGTGTGTGTGCGCGTGCATGGTACAGTAAGTGTAATTATAGGTAATAATATTATTAATAATAGTAATAATTAGTTAAGCTGCTGTATTTTTGTATTTTGTCAATCATTTTTTGCAGTGTTTTAATTATTTTTACAGGTTTTTTTCCTGTAAAATAACAAATTAGCACCAACTGCCTTTTTCAGTTTAGTGTGAAGGTCATTGTTTTAATTATTTTGGTGTTATTGGGACACCAACAGTTTATTGGCGTGTGCAAAATAAACAAATTATTAGTGAAAATGTCATTTTCCTTTGTGCAGTCATTTATCCTAAATATATACTTGAGACTTTAGCATAGAAAACATACACAATGTGGCTTAATTTCATGTTGTTGTCTGTTCTTGTGATAAAATTTGTGAATTCTACAGAAGACCATTATTGGAAAATGAAACAATTGGGTGAGTGTGAGGGATTTCAAAAAATAGTTATTTTAATAAATTTAACATTTTGTTTGGAAAAAATTAAAACAAATATGAGAAGTGCCCTTTTTTCCACTTGAGCCCATGCCCCTCAAAATGTCTGTGCACGTCCCTGGTCAAAAATAATCATTACCGTAACCATGGTAAAAAAATAAAAGAGAAAGCAAATTTTTATTAATCATACATTAATCAGACAAAGTATATTTTCATTGAAAATCACTTAATCTAAAATTAATTTTTCTTTTTTAAATGCAGGAACCTACATGTATTGGTAAAGAGAATGAAAAAGTTGTGTATACACAGCGTGACAAAAGAATATAAAGCTTTTAACTAGAAAAAAGTAATTGTTAACCTGGTATCCATTTGAAAGTTACAGGCAGTTGTGTTTCTTCACATAAAATCTAACTTAATGTAAGAATCTCAGTCTGTGAGGTAAACTAAATGTTAAATATTGGTTGTTTTAAGAGGGGGAGGGGTCACTCAAAATGTCCCATCCTGACTTCCTGTTTCAAATCAAGTTTTTTGACTGATAGTGTGTGTTTAAGGGGTAAACGCAGGGTGTGTGATATCACATGAAAGTTATAAAGTAAGGAAAGTCATCAGTGGCCCCAATACTCACCACTAAAGAGAAAAAGAAACGCACGATTTCCGCCGTTATTATAATTTCCTGAGCACTTTGTGAGCACAAAAGCTCACACTCAGAAATCAGAGCTTATCTCAGTGCCATGTGTAATGTTTCCTGTTCCCGGCATTGCATGTTTACATTAAGAGAAGCACTCTGCACCAGTTTACGCTGGTTCTGCCAAATATCTCCATCTCGAGACAGCAGGAAGAGGCTGTTGGGGCCCAGTGGGAGGCTGCTTAGGAGCTGCAGAGCTCAGCTGGCGATCTGCTAACTGTAGGAGAGCTATCTACTAGCAACACACAACACCACCAACACCATTTGGCTGCGTCTGAACCACCTTTATAAACCCCAGTGAGACTCAAAAGCAAGCAGAAAGTGAGAGGTTTCTAACCGTGCTATTATTCTCACTTCTCCGTCCCTGCAGCAACATTTAAAAGAAGCCTTTTGAAAAGCATGCGTGGGAAAATTAACCATTTAATTCACCTTTTCACAGATCCCAAACATAAGCCAACGGTTTGAATAGGCATGTCAAGACTGGGGTTAAAAGCTGTTCGAGAACACAGCTTTAAAATGAGCTGACCCACATAAAATTCCATCAGAGGACGTCGATCAGTGCAGATGGCTGAAATGTCTTTTTCATCTCTCCCAAAAAAGCCAGAGAGTCTCTGTCCCTATGGTTACCATTAATCATTTGGCACACTAACTGCCCTCATTATTATCCGTAAACACAACAAACAGAAATAAATCAGGGCAGATGTTAGGGGAAACATTACTAAAACAACTTTCGTTTTTCGAGTCACATGAATGAATGGAAAATAGTAAACAGATGCAGAATAGAGTGTTCTGGATATGATTACAAGGATGATAATGTTAATGGTGATAATGAAGCTCATTGGACAGTCACTGGTGGCTCTGATGGTGATGAGAATGTGTTCTTGGTAACAATAATGTTATTCCTTGTATAGAAGAGAGAGCGAGAGAGAGAGAGATTTGAGATTTAAGTTCACCTTTAATAAAAAACAATTAATTTACATAAAAACACAAAATAACAATTTACACTTTTAGAAACTCATGACCAAGTCATCTTCATACAGCGTACATAGTACATCTCTGATGGTGATGAGAATGTGTTCTTGGTATTATAACAATAATGTTATTCCTTGTGTAGAAGAGAGAGAGAGAGAGAGAGAGAGAGAGAGAGAGAGAGAGAGAGAGGGGTCTCATGAGAAAATAAAAGTATTGTATGTGTTAGAGAAGCAGAAAAACATTGCACAAGGACGGGAGTGACAAATAACAACAGCTTAAATGTAAAATATGACAAAACAAAAAAAAACTGTGAAGCATGAGAAACTGCATGGCTGACATAATTCCAGGAATTGTGGGTAAATTCTTTGATCCAAGTTCACAAGTCTGTGCTAATGCTGATGAGAGTGTGGAAAGGACAGAACAAAGAATCAGCTACAAATAAATTATACACTCAGCCGTTATATTGCAGGATAATTTACCACGGAGTTGAACAAATGGCTAGTGTCGATAAACAACACTTGGACACCCAGAGAAAAATCTCATTAATGGCTGTTTTTAAGTCCCGCTACATAATGCACTGTCTGCAAAAGTGCTGAGACTTTAAAGCGTGCATCTTTGATGTGAGTACAAAGATGGAAAAATAGCTCGAGCAGTTACATTTCAAAGATATAGGATGCAGGAGCCCAAAAGATTTGAAAGGTAATGAGGTGGAAAACAGAGAAGAAGCGGCCATAACTTTGCTCTGTTACCAACAAGTCGGCCCAGTGAGACATGAGAAACATAGAGGAAAGGAGAGGAGGTTTTGACTAATGAGGGATTACCGTGGTGGGGAGGGATGAAAGGGAATTTCAGCCTTTAAAGGGGTCTGAATATTCAGTGGAGAGTCCAGACCTGGTTTTAACCCAGAAAACTCAAACTGGGCCATATCAAAGCCGTCGGTTTGTGGAGTATAAGGATGCATACTTCTTCAGTGCACACCGATGCTTTTTCAGTGCACACTCACGGAACATTTCTGCCTTGAGCTATAAGAATAAAATAAATAGATGGGGGTGAACATAATACAGCTGGGTACATACAGTACATTGATATGCTTGTTATACAATCTAGCCATAGTTGTGTTGTTTTTTCCAAACAGGTGTCCACAGGCAATGTCATGCAAATGGTTCATTATCATATCGCCTGGAGGTGCAATTGTACACTAGCAAACAAAAAACCACACCCAGCATAGCATTTACTTATTGACATTTTCTAATGGTACAATTAAGAAACAATCTGTTTAAACAAGGAAAGGTTATAGCTTCTGTTCCACCACAGCATATCATATAGCAGGAGCCTCTCATTGGATCAGTCAAACATTACACCCATTATTGTCATGACCCGGCTCTCTCGGGGCATGTGTCCTGCGGGGGTGTGTGTGTTCTTTGTTTTGTCGAACATGTGGAGTGCCGTTTGACAGCTCTCCACGTGTCCGGTGTCTGCTTCATCTACCCCGCCCTCGTGTTTCCCTGTTGGGCTTTCCTCACTCACCAGTTTTCATCACTCATACCTGTAGCTCCTTCCCCAATTAGTACTCTCCCCTGCTCTCTTATCTCTTATTATTGCTCTCTTGGACCTCCTGTACATCTCACTCTTCTCCGGTGGAGAGAAACCTCCAGGACAGAGGTGTGTCTCTTCCGTGGATACCGCCGGGCTGAGTCGGTTTCCCGCAGACTCTCGCGGCTCTCAGAGGAGCTAGAAGGAATCTGGTGCTTTCTGGACTGTGCTGCTGGTGTCTGGAAACCGATTTCTCCCTATTTTACCCTGTACTTAATAAAGTATTCATTACCTGCAATTGAATCTCCGTCTCCTCTCTGACAGTCATGACACATTATGAAATATTTTGCCTGTGAAAAAGATGGGTCAAATGACACCGTATGTTGTTCTTAGCATACTTCACGCATTGCAAATTTTGACGCATCGTAACTGGATATGGCGTGATCATAAACAGTCAAATTTCAGGGCAAGAATCGTTCTGTTGCTTATTTTTGAGAAGCACAGCACCCATTTAAAATGGGGAAGGGAGCACGTCCCTGACCTTTCAGGTATTCTACATTCGTCATTTCCACTTAAGAAAATATTTTTTTTAAAGAGCTGTTCCACTCTACACACTGGGCAGTCAGATTAATACAAAAGGATCACAATAGAGCTATGTATCAACACGATTATGATGATCTAATAAAATAAGACATTATCTTGCAGACTTTTCGATCAAACTGCATTATGTTTCTCTGAAGGGCCACCACTAAATTTCATACCAGATCAGATGCTTTTAGACAGACAGAGATGTTTAAGTGAATGACAAGAGTGCAAATGTATTTTATTATGGGAAAAACAAACTTTCCATTGTATTCCATTGTTTTTATACTGAGTAACTTTTCCTAAAATTAATATTTCTGCAAGAGAGTTACTAATCTTTGCATGCAGCAGTTAGCAGTAAGGGGTTCTTCTCTGTGATTTCATTTCCTGTCACGTGTCTTCTTGCAAAGAATTAGCAAAATTGTTCCTTAAATGGTGGTTACACCACCTTGACACTACATGAATTTGACTTGACTCACATGATTCCCCAAATTAATTATAATATTCAGAACAATTGTGTTCCTTTTACTTGTATTTACTATTAAATAGGACTAATGTCAGATTATGCCAAACTAACTGATATGGTGTTTTATTAAGATTTTCACCTCGTTTAAACAAGATCATTTATTTGGTATCAAGTTTTTGCAGTTACACCACATTTACATTTTTGCAATCATTCTTGCAAATATTCTCTCAAAATGATTCAAAACCAGAAATTTTAGACATGGTCCTCAGAAAATAGAATGTATGCCAGTAATCAGCAAGCTTATTTTAAAATGTTAACCCTTTTAAATATAATTAAACCAAAGGGACACAAAAGCATCACGTCACTGACCCGTTTATAGAATTCCCGCCAGATGTTATTTTAGTGTATTCAAGCCCTTTGAATTGTTCAGACCATTCTTACATTGTAGGTTATTTTAGGTTTTATTAAGGATGTTAGGTTGCAATAGTGGAGTCAACGGCTTGTCCCTTTTAATGAATTTTATGTTGCAGCCATAAAGCACATTTAACTAAAGAGAAATCACACAACAGCATACTTGCAGAATAACTCGTGATAATATGATAAAACAATAAAAACATTTTCAACATTTTTTGCTGTTTTGCAAATAAACTCTTCATTTGAACTGTTGGAACAGCTCACGTCCAATCAGATTTAAAGACTGAAACTGTTAGTAGGCATACATGTATAATACTTGACATTACTTGTCCGAGACAAGTTTAAGACAAGGAGTAGGCATCATTAAGGTGTACTTAAAATGTTTTAAAATGCTTCATTGGCAGCCCAATTACATTGCTTCAGTAGAATTCAGCCTATGCATGCATGCGTTCTTCATTGTAAAGGTCATTGGCGGAGAGAGATGTACGATTAAAAAAAGGGGGGTTTCAAAAGGTTTTTGGATTCCATAGAACCTTTTGGTTCCATAAAGAACCTTTAACATCTGAAGAACCTTTCTGTTTCACAAGAGGTTCTTTGTGGAAAAAAAGGTTCTTCAGATTATACAAAGAAAGAGATGGTTCTTTAAAGAACCTTTGACTTTGAAAATTGTTCTTCTATGGCATCGCTGTGAAGAACCTTTTAAGCACCTTTATTTTCAGCCTGATCTCACTGTTTATACGTAGGTATTTGTATGTTAAATGTGGTTCTACAAAACGTACATTTTTGTACGTTTTTATTGATGCTGAAACGTTAAATTTAAACATATTACAATGTATAAAACATAAAAATTGCTACGTGTTTTTAGCTAAAAAACGTAAAATAATAAAATATACGCAAAGCTTGTATCTCATTAAGATATTTGTTTCCATAATTGTATTGATAAGCAATTTATATTATTAGACCCCTTAACCTAAACCTACCCATTTAATAGCAAAAATAAAAAAGATATAAAATGTAATAGACCGAAATATGCAGGAAAATTATGATTTTAGTAACAATATACCATTAAAAATATTTTACAGTTGCAAATCCTCCTACCTCTAAACCTAACCATAACTATTTCTTAAAAATATGTACAGTATAAAGAAAACCATGACAGACAGATAAGTGCAATCACAATAATGTTTTTTATTTAAAAAATACCAAAAGTAGTCCAAATGTCAATGCGCGCATTGTCCTACAAACACACCTCACCCGAAACACGGCATGTCGCAATCTGTGACGAATCCGGCGAGAACCAATGAGCGTTCGATTTTCCTGCCGTAAAACTTGTCGTAAAGATTCTTCGTGGCGCCGGCGGCAACTTTTGAATTTTGTAACGGGCGTGTTAGTGCTGGTGTCATGATGAAGAAAGAAGATCGCCAAATAAAGGCTTGGATTTGGTTATGTTCCTAACAGTCGAGTGGATTCTGAAGATATGTATTGCATCTGATTAATAAAATTGATTCCTTTATTATTGTCGTTTTTGGTGAATTTTATGGTTCTATTGTTAGTCACAGAGAAAACGCCTTTATTTGGCAAACAAAGCAAACATTACATGATAAGTAATGGTTACACATTTTAAGAGTTTAAAGTCTTGTTTCTACTAAACGAGTTGGCAGCAGAAATCAAACAGAACCGAAATAATTTCATAATAACTAAACGAGTAAACTTTAATAAATGCAATTGAAAACATAATACTATTGATATGAGAAATAAATGCAATACAATAAAATACATGTTGATGCGTGATTACGATATGCATAATGATTCATATAATTAACGTTTAATGTGTTGTCAATACGTCAATATTGTGCGTTTAGATGCTGTAAATACGTCAGTATTTTGGGTTTTAGTGTTTGTGCAAACGTAAGTACATATACGTTTTGTAGAACCACATTTTACGTAAAAATGCATAGGAATTCTCAAGAGATTATTTTTAACAGTGCATATGACGATGCTTAACCATGGTAGTGCTTAAAATGTGGAGGGAGTGTACAGTTGCACCTAAATGTGATGTGACAAGAGAACCATTTTTATGAGATTGCACGTTTGTAGAAAATTAACACAACAAAAGATTGTATAACAAGTATGTCAATATACATGTAAGGCTATATTTCAGTGTATCCAGCTGCATTATGTTCACCCCCTCCCTTTTACTCTAATAGCTGAGGGCAGAAATATGATGTCCATTAAAGTATGCATTTGGAGCGTGCACTGAAGAAGCATCAATGTGCTTATGTGGAAAGTATGCATCCTCATACCTCCCCAAACCTAACGCTTGGAGAGAAAAATCATACGAGCAAGAATGTTTTATTTTGCTGCATATTAGCAGCAGTTGTGCAGTGAAAATTCATATAGTAAATTAGTCATAATATTATTTCATCGGTTACTGTGGAGGAATGATACAAAAAAGTAAATTGTCTCAGTGTTGTTCTGGTCCTATACTGTATTTAATGCTCTTGGAAAGTCTATCGTCCAATCAGGTTCGAGAACCGGACATAATTGTTAGTAAGTGTATCCCTGCGTCGAAAATAGCAGTATGACAGTACATACTGAATTAAATGAAGTATCTACTGTACTTCTTGACCGTGAAATAAATTCTATATAGTACGCATGGGTGTCGTATGCAAACGTCCTGAATAAACAACATCTCCCAGTTGATTGTCATGTGACTATGTATGTTCTTACATGACATACTAACGACAACTGTAAAATTTACACTTTTAACGCTTTTTGGTAAATATTTGAAAAGAGCTACTGGCTCGCAGTTTTTTTTTCTGTATTTTTACTTCATTGTGTTGCATACTGTTGTTTTAAATATTGATGCTTTAGAGGTACTTCTATTTCATATACTGATTGTCGCATACTATAAAGTAAGTAGGTGATTTCAGACACAGGGTATAATGCTTTGCTACATTGCTATTCATTGACAAGTGGTAAAAAGAGATGCCCTGCGTCTCAATTCACATACTATCCAATTAGGAAATTAGAATTAGTACATCCCAAATCATAGTATGATGAAATGAGTATTCTCAAAGATGGTATACTGCTTCTGATGAAAATTCGAAGTGTAGATCCATGTACAGTCAAACGGCTGATTTAAATGAAAAGAAGTTGTATTTTGATGTTCGTAACTGTTAATGATCACAGTGTCGTCAGGGCAACAGAGGCCATTTTCGTTTCGCATTAGTATGTCCCAGTGCATGCATACTGTTTTGCTACACACTAAAGTGTATATTCTTATCCATAACAAAAACAGTACACGTTTAGTGCCTCTTATATGTAGGCCTAGGTGAAATGGAAGGCAGCACTGGTTTTTAAAGGTGCAGTCTATAATTTTTGCCTATCGCCATCTCTGTTTGAAACATGAAGGTTTCTGTTCCTCCTTTTTAAAACTATACCTAAGGCCTACCTTTCCTTGGGTTGACGTCAAATGACATTTTCTGCAAAATAGGGCTTGAACGTTCAACATATAAATCACTATTAAAAGTTTACCATTGTGAATCGGCAGAAGGAAACAGTTTTGAGCCTAAATTTTATGTACTAGCTCAACTGATTTCAGCTGTTATTAGACCCCCCCCAAAAAGTTCAAATCATCCCTGTTCAAACGCATTCCTGCATATTACAGTTAAAGATTGTACAAAAACACAGCTGGTCGAAGGACAGCTAGTAACCAACCTCAAAGCAATCCCCCTTGGATTATATGTCGTGTTATCGCGTCGACAGTTAGCTAATCCGAAAAAGCTTCCAAGGTTTGAGCGCCACTAGCTGTCAATCACGTGCCCCCTGTACCCAATATTATCCGACTGCAATACCGGAGGACGCAATTCCAGGACCTGCACTTTTGGGACTGCAAAACCACTTTTGGGTTTATTACACCCAAATACTACTTTATTTCTTACAATTATACCTTATTGCTAACAGCTTAATGTTGAGTAATTATTGTGACTAACTAGCATAATATAATAACACATCAAGCAAAATAAACAATAAATCATGGTATAGCCTTTTCAGTGACTAGATTAACCACATTTCAAGTACAGAGTGAAGACACAATGATGACTTGGGGTAGATTTAAGATTTTGTATATTTGATAAAATAACAAAATAACAGTTGAACACACAAAAAAAATGTTTACATGAACCACATTCATGCACCACTTCATTAATGACCAACTTCATTATATTCACCAACTTCATTGATGACGTTTTCATCGACTCCTAAGAGAGATAAAAGCGTAGAGAGAAAGAGAGAGAAGTGAATGAAATAATGAACATTCAGTTAAACATGTTCAACTCTCTAATTCTAAATTTCATATTTAAAAGATCTTAGTGACCACTAAGGCCGAAGCCTAGTAATGTATCTTGACCAATTTATTTTTTAATCTTTTGTCATACTATTGCCTGCCCCGTTGAAAAAAACAGCATATGCTGGGTTAGGTATGTTTGTTGCTGGTTTGTGCTGATTTAAGATGGTCACATGCTGGTTTATGCTGGTCATGTGCTGGTTTAAGATGGTCATGTGCTGGTTTAAGATGGTCCCCTGGTGAGGAACCAGCACATGACCAGCTTAGACCAGGGCTGCGTTCAGCCCCGACAAAACGTTGCAAAACATTGTTTAAACAGAAACGGTGGTGCGGTTGAACACCCTGTTGTGATGACGCAAGAGTTGAACTCTGGCAGCTGAGAAGGCCATTCTTTGTGTTCTTTTTGAAGAATTTTCGGAGCCTGATGAAATCGGTATAAATACGTGTTTAATACTGCAAAATACATGTCTTCTAATATTCTAAATTGTTCTGTGCTTGAAATCACTTCATATAGACTACACAGTACATGACAAAATCTAGCACGTGGTGTTTTAACAGTCAATTATTATGATGTCACATGTAACAATCAATATTATAAAAAATAAAGTCAAAATGAAGAAACGTGCTCATAACATGCATCGTGGGGTAACCAGGGGCCTATACCATGAAGCCGGTTTAGATGGCTAGCCAGGTAAATTTAGGATTAGTTTGCGCCAACCCTGGGTTTTAGGTACCATGAAAATAACTCAGCTTTAATCTGTGTTCATCGCCATGGTAATTTACGCTGCACAGCTAACCTGCTCCGGAGCAGGTTATGATCTATAGATTAGAGACCTCACACCGAAACTAAACTAATCAGCGGAGAGCAAATTTACATATAAGTGACGCAACTAACTCATAGTTTCTACAATGGCTAGTTATTTTTAATAATGTTTAATAAAATAAAAATACTCATATAAAAAGATATAAATATATATTACAAATATAAAATCAAATAATGGTTACTATATACGTAGGTAAAATCTGATTTTAGAGATAACATTTGCGGGCTTTCCCTTACACTCACATGAAATTAAATGTATTTATATTCCATTATTTTATTGTACTACATACAATATGTATTTCTTTGCATTTTTTTACATTCTTGTCTGTGGTGCAGAACATCTAGGAACACTTTCAGTTTCACTGTGTTGGGACATTTATCTTTGTCCACTAAAGAAACCTTCTATTAAACAGCTACAGTAAGATACAGACAAAACCATACATTGACAGGTGACATCACATATCTTTCAGCACAGCTATTTTAATCATTTTTTAATCAACTTAGAATTCACCTAAATAATGTATCATACAGTAGGCATACATTTTAAAATGTATAAGAAGTTTTTAATACTTTAATGCCTATAACATTCCCTAATGCATCTGTGTTGCGTGTCAGTGCTTTAAGGAAGGTAAAGTTAATGGGGAACAGTACAAAACCCTTTAAATGAATTAAATGTGTGACCAAAGCTCAATTTCAAACTTAAATACAATCTTCTCTTCTTTGTTCTATGACAGAACTGTTTGATAGCTTGTTGGTGGGAGACAGGCTGGGCGATATATCGTACGATTCTTATGCTCTCAGTTTCTCAATGATTTACGGTTAAATGCCGCCACATCCGAAAGCCAGAGAGCGCTCTTGCGCAGAAACTCCGAATATGGGAAACCGAAGCAATTAGTTCCAGGAAATGCCTGTGGCCATATTCTATCTGTTCTTAAAACCTTTTCAGGTATTGTCATGATAATAAAGTTGATTTATAGGAATGATGATAGACAAGTGTTGCTTTTTAAAATACACGTTATAAACGACTCAATCTCGTAGTGATTTTAGATCGAGCAGACGAGCAGTACTTCCTACTGATCAAACAGCCGTAGGAAGAGCTGTGCATAAAACATCGAATCAATTTAGACATGTATAATTAGCCTGAATCGCGATATATATCGCCCAGCCCTCCTATGTATGCCAGAGGTTTTAGCTATCCTGACCACAGAACCACTTCAACATGGCCCTCAGTCAAACCAGAGTCAGGATTGAGATGACCATCAGATTTTTAAATGTACACTTTAGTTTAGGGCTGGGCGATATGGCAAAAAAGTAAACTCGATAGTTTTTTTCTATATTGATCGATAACGATATTTATTTCGATATATATTTAATTAAAAACGGTATTTAAAAGAATCTATTTTAAATACAGTTTATTAACAAAAGTTAACTTTTAACCAGTTAAAATTCAATTAAATTAATGCACTGTTGCAACACAGAGGATATTAGGCCATAAACAACATGTACCAGTTCATTCAGTCTCATTTTGATTCAATTGACTCGTTAAGTACAGGGGGTGTTCATTCAGTACATTCAACCAATGAAAGGGCTCCGTTACTGTGTACATTCGAACGCCATTGGCTCAGCACCTGCGCACATACATAACGCTGCAATAATGTCTTGCTGGAGTAGTGGGATTCATTCAATGCATTCAGTGAACCTTAGTCTTTCAAAAAGACATCTCACATAAACTGTAGTACATTTCTTTAATCATGCAAGCATCTTACATGCAAGGTTCAATATTTTAATGTGCACACAAACTCACTTCATTACATCTCTAATCTGTACAGGGCAGCGCCTCAAGTTTTGTTAAACCGGCGATTGCGAAAAAAATAAGACACTTGATAAACCGCGTGATGACAACTCGAGGTTAGTTTCACCTTTGTTTGCGCTTCCAGTAATGTTTTCCTCATGTTGAGTTTTCTTTGCCAAGTGCAGTATGAAATGGACTTTGAAGCATGATAAAAGCTGCACGCTGACTGACTGTTGTTGCGTTTATTTCTGCGTTCTGTTAGACTGTAAGATTAATCCATATCGAGTCAAAATGCCGATAGTTTATCATCGTTTTTGAAATACATTCTATCGCGATTCGATATGATATCGTTTATCGGCACAGCCCTACTTTAGCTGACTACTAAGTTCACATACTGGCATTTTTTTAAATGTAAATTTAACATTAGCTTCTCTAGTGTATTTTGTTCACATTTCTTCTGTAACCTATGGAGGTAGACACTTCAGTTTCTGGGGAAGGTTGTGAAATGTCCTACAATAACAGAGACACCAGTAACGTAACATAAATCCTCACATTCACACGTTTGCCATATTGAATAGAAGCCTACAGTACATTGCCCTCTATAACTCTTTCAGAGCACACAGATAGTTTCTCTTCATCATGTGCTTCATCCTCATTAATAAAGATAAACTCAATGATAACTAATATAAGGCAGGGTATTTTCATCCGCTGTGGGGGCACACGCTCACATTTTACACATACATTATATATTACATTACTGTAATATTTACCTTAAGAAACATACGGAACTCCTTCTTTCCATGTTGAACGCGATTGGTTTTGCGATGCCGACGTCACTCGTTCATGTGCACGGCACGCGCGCTCGAACTAATCTTAGCTTCAGGATCAAAGTTTGAGTTGACAAAGAAACTCCATGTACCAACAAAGCTTGATCACATTGGTTTGGTTTTGTCAACCCAAAACTAAAATCTTTAACCCCGAGTTTGTTCAGCTACATTCATGGTACAGGCCCCAGGTTGACTGTGAGCATGTGACAATTAAAACATTAAGATTAATTTAAATTACTTAAAATGGAAAAACAATGAGTATAATTAACAAGGTTTCACAACAAAGTGCTACATATTGTGCTGGCTAGGCCTAGGATTAATAATCATCCCATAGTCACTAAATCAACATAAACTTGCCAGTCGTGCAACGGTTTTGTTAAACGAATACAATAACAACTCGTTTTACATATTTACAGCATTAGAAGCTTATTGTGGCTAGTGCATTCAAGACTATTTAGCAACTCACGATCAACTCACGATCAACTACATTAACTTTCCAATTAAATTGTTCACAATTGTTTTTATTTGATAATCGCACTCTTATTGCCGTCCATACTTCAGAAAAACACGATGCACTTGTATGGAGGACTAAACCTGCAAAAATTATAAATAAATGAATGTATAAATAAATAAATATATAAACGAATAAATGTAATAATATGAAAATAAATACAGGAATGAATGGTTTGATAAAACAAAATAATTCGTTTTAGCTATTATTGATCTTAGCTTTAACTTTTCTTTTCATTTTTTAAATTGATTTATTATTTTTTGTGTCCATTTTTAATTATTTTTAATTATTATTATTTTTTATTTTTAGATTATTTTATTTATCCTTTCCTTTTATTTTTACATTTATTTATTTATACGTTTATTTATTTTTATATTTATTTATTATCGCATGTATTTATTTCCACTTTTATTTATTTATTCTTGTATTTATTCTTACTTTTCTGTGTCTTGTATGATAATTAGATGGGTTGGTCTTGCCTACTATTGGTTCAGCGTAGATTGAAGCGTTTGATCGATTACTCTTGACTTGTTTTGGACTAACGTCACGTCACTCACTGATCGTTTGCTTCGTGTATAACGTTTATGGCGTGCGCACAATTAGCTAGAGAGTTACAGCATTTAGCCAATGAAGTCGATAACCATGCATCAAATGACTATGTGTCATTCAGATTAGATGCATTTATTGAGGATTTATTACAGATTGACGGAGAGATAAATGACAAAGTTCTTCAAAATCTGTGCGAGTCAGGGGGTGCTAAGGTGGTGACCAAGTTCCGGTTACAGGTCCTCTGCCAAAGAGGTGCATGAACGACCTCAGCAGATTCGTCGATTCTGAAAGCACAAGACGACTTGATATTAAGATGTCTAATAAACACAGACTTTCTTGTTACATGATTTTGACATTCTTGTTAAGATTGCAAATTATTGGTATGATCGCCCGTAACGGCTGAAGCGAGGTGAAAAAATAAATAAAGCGATTTGACACGGGATTCGTACCCATACAATAAAGCGAGGCAGCGTGTCACTACGGTAACAATCACACTAAGCTATTTCGCAATGCTAGCTGCTGCGGATCTTTGCAATAATATCAAGATGTCACACAACAATATGCAGCTGGATGAATCAAGGGAATATGCCCGTTTTAACTTGTGACCTCTGTGTTATTTATCTCTTATGGAATGTAGTTTACGAGTACCGTTTAGTAACCACGTCTTTTTAGAAGGAATGGTTTCCATTTGATGGCCCCTGTAGTGAAAGAACGATGCTCATTACTACCGTGTTAACTTGTGACTTAAGTTCACTATGTCTCAATTCATTTACATTATGTTACATCATGTTACATTAAATCTTTACGCTTTTTCTAACCGAAAGGCTGCTTATAACTATCACTTTGACAAAGCGTTAGCTTGCGACTTCGGTTTACAAGCTCATCTGTGTAGTTAAACCTTATTACATTTTGTGCTTTATGATTTTCACCAGTTGAACTGTAACACCACCATAGCACCCTCTGACTCGCACAGACTTTGAATGTGCTGCAAAGAGGCTAACAACCGAGGAAGAACTTTGTCATTTATCTCGCCGTCAATCTGTAATAAATCATCAATAAATGCATCTAATCTGAATGACACATAGTCATTTGATGCATGGTTATCGACTTCATTGGCTAAATGCTGTAACTCTCTAGCTAATTGTGCGCCCGCCATAGTTACTTAACGTTATACACGAAGCAAACGATCAGTGAGTGACGTGACGTTAGTCCAAAACAAGTCAAGAGTAATCGATCAAACGCTTCAATCTACGCTGAACCAATAGTAGGCAAGACCAACCCATCTAATTATCATACAAGACACAGAAAAGTAAGAATAAATACAAGAATAAATAAATAAAAGTGGAAATAAATACATGCGATAATAAATAAATATAAAAATAAATAAACGTATAAATAAATAAATGTAAAAATAAAATGAAATGATAAATAAAATAATCTAAAAATAAAATAATTAAAAATAATTAAAAATGGACACAAAAAATAATAAATCAATTTAAAAAATGAAAAGAAAAGTTAAAGCTAAGATCAATAATAGCTAAAACGAATTATTTTGTTTTATCAAACCATTCATTCCTGTATTTATTTTCATATTATTACATTTATTCGTTTATATATTTATTTATTTATACATTCATTTATTTATAATTTTTGCAGGTTTAGTCCTCCATACACTTGTCGTTTCCGTTGTCGCTAAAAATCTAGGGTCCTAGAAATGCGGTCCTGAAAGTGCAGCATCCGGGTTTTCAGGTATATGCGAGTCCCCTGTACAAAACTCAGCTCCGCCCCGCGTCCACGCTAAACTCACTCAGTCATCTCAACGAGACGAGAGCCGGAGGATTCAGACATTCGACTACACGGACGTCCTTTACCGCTGGAGCAGCACCACCGTTCATGCAACACGCCTGCAGAGCTCTCTTTGTTAGTGGTGATCGAGAAGAACACATTAGTCTCTCGAGCGAACAATGAACGCGGGCTGATTTCTCAGGTAAGCCGCGTTTCTCATTTCGTTATACGAAGACCGTTTGCTGTCCTAAAATTAAATTACCTTTTCATGATTGACATACCGAGACGCGTTTGTTCAGTGGTTTGTTTGCTTTCTAAAACAGATGAACGATCCGCCGTGGACTCCACGCTGTTGTGTTGCCTCAGTGAATCGGTCTCATAACACAATCTGAGACAAAAACCGACGCGCTATCAAATCAGTTGAGCGCTTGCACGGTCTGCGCAGATATGCATGCGCTGGTTCATTGCATTCGGTTTAATCTGTGTTTTTATTTGAAATCACGTGCGTGTGTTGAAAACAAGCGCAGTGTGTTGAGTTGAGTGCGCGTTTAACCCTGCCCCTCATTCGCTGCCACTTCGTTTGTTATGCATGCTTAAAGTTGCATGAAATACATTAAAACTGCATTGAGGTGACATACAGTCGTATGTAGTGGTGTGTACAGTCCCATCACTTGCAAAGGTGAGAAGGCTGATGGGAGCATTTTTATCAGGTGGGCAGCAGAGCTGGAAGTTTTAATGTGCTGGATAACAGCTAAACATGTGGGTACCTATGAGGGTACAATTTCAAAAGAAATTGCATTTGGAAATGAATGGTTTGTCCACACAGAATAGGCCTATATGGAAAGCTCTTAATTGACTTACAATTGGCCAAATTATGCTTAATTAATCTTCGTCTCTGTAAGGGATATGGGAAGCTCTTAAAAACAAGGTTCCCAGAAGGTTAATTGTCGGACTGTATGGTTCCTTAAGAACCTCCACACAACCTTTCTGTTGCACAAAAGGTCAGAAATTTAAAGACCCTTTGGCTAAAAGGTTGTTTGGGGATTTTGTGGCATTGTTTAGAATAACCCATTTAAGGGAGTGCAGGGTGTAGTAAACTTTAAAAATATTATGAATTATTATATTGTTATGCATTATAAATCACCTTTAGAGTATTATTGGTGGTTAGGATTGGCATAAATGCTGTGCACATTTTCAAGTGTGTGTGTGTGCATTCGTGCATGCGTATGGCGCAGTCTGTGAATCCAGGCAATTTTCCAGTATGACAAGAACAACAAATGCTGTGACAGACTCAATCCAGATGAATTCAAAAGAACAAGGGGAGCTTTCCTAGAATAGGGAAATGAGTAACAGTGACTATCAAAAACTACAGATGTGCTTCAAAACAATATTGAAGCAGAAGATAAAGACCAGACACAAAGCCTACATTGTGTAGAATGCATTAATATTGCCACACACACTGCAGACCAATGAACAGCAGAAGTAAACAATGCATTTTAGTTCAGATTAATTTATTTAAGCAGTAAAGTGTCTGTCTATTTTGTTAATAGTTAATGATGTTTGACTTTTTGCGTTGTTTATGTTGGTTGGCAAATCTGGTTACTTATAAAAAGGAAGTCTGTTAGTCATCTCTGTTATTATTCCATGGAAACAGATTGGCAAATGACAGAATTAAGCAGTTAAATCTATATGAAAAGTGTTATGTTAAGAGTGGTTATCAGTTAATCAGTGTGAATTACAGTGGCTTGACAAACAGACATGCATTAACATGGATTATAGATCTGTAGAGATCCAGGTGCCAGACCATAATTTTATACCAGCTCTTAATGGCCCCTCGGTGGAGGAAAATATGATCCGCATATGAAAACATATGCAATAGATGCTGGAGGCTATTGTTGAAATTTTGTTTTAGAATGTAATATGACACATACAGACTGCATTATCACATATGGCTTTTACACATTGACTCTGTGGTTTATTGACCATCACTGCATCTTGCAGTCCTTGATCGATGCTAGTGGATTCAATGTATTCAATGTTTTATAGATTGTAAAAGGGATCAGTGGATCACAGTTAACATTTAGTTCTTTGCTCCTATTTGTAATACGTTTTCTCCCTTTCATCTAACCTGTCACTTAAATATAATAATCATATTTTTTTTTGTTCTGTTGCTTTTGGCTGTTTATTGTAATTGAATTGGCTCTTTTACATTTTTAAACAATTTTGTATCGTGACTGTTTCACACTCTTTGTCCTACCTATATAGACGGTTTCAAAGCAACAACATAAACAAGCGTTACTGTGCATGTGCACGTTCGTTGACTGCCCTTAACTTCCGGTACACATTCTCAAATAATAGAGTGCCTGTAGAACATGCAAAAAAGGCCGAGAAGAACTGTTACTTGGGTTAATTTGCCTCTCTAATATTTAGACTATATATTTAGACCAAGCTCAACCGCTAGATGTCCCATATGGTTTCTTTAAATGCAACAAAACTACAGGACCCATTCAACAAATTGTTTATTTAATAAAATTAACATGCAACGAAATTCAATAAATTGTTTATTTAATACAATTATTATTCTATAAAATAATAAAAAAATAATGAGCATAAATTAAATAATATATAAATAGTTATATTATTAGGCACTAGCCAGATCGATAAACAAGCACAGACCGGAAATTGAATGCAGGCCAGGTGTGCGCATCCGATGAAACGGTCTATAGCTTAACCAGTGTCAGCTATGTACTTCACAAATTCGTGTCCAAGTCAGCACAACCTTTTCGTGTCACTCAGCACAACTTTAAACATACTATGTGTTTATATATTATACAGCGTTTCCCATACAATACATTTACTTGGGCGGTCTGCCCAGGTATATTTATGGCCGCCCAAGTATATTTGGCGTCACATTTTTTTTATCCATCCGTGCTAATGACAGTATCTGCAATCAAATAACTAGTGAATAAAAAGTGCTTGCCCGTCTTGTCTCCTTCCTGAATTGTTTGGTGTGAGTGGAGCGTGGCCGCATGCGCGTCCTCATCTTCCGTGTTCGCATGCACTCTCTCTTCCGATGAGCTCCATGTGTGTGCGCAAGCCCTCGGCCTCTCTTATTTAACTGTCACTTGCATTTAAAATCAAAGAAGCGTTCGTAATACAGCAACACATTGTCGAGAAAGGGCAAACAGCATCTTTATTGTAGATGTACTGTATTGTGATTTTGTCTATGATGTTGCGTTTATAAATCAGAATTTTAGCAGCGGTTAATGTGACTGCTGGTGGCATCCTGTTGTAAAATGTTGTTGCTTTGAAACCGTCTATATAGGTAGGACAATGAGTGTGAAACAGTCACTATACAAAAGTGTAAATCGTGTTTTCAAAAAACGTCCTGAGTGCCTTTTTAAAACGCCAGCACCGGCGTCTTTTTCTGCAGTTCAGAGCGTCTTTTGAGGTTGAAAAAAATTAAACTTTTCTGAAAAAAAATGCCCTATGTCAAGCTCCTTTTTCACAGCTAACCAATGACAGAGACCTGTCATTTCCATAACAACATGCGAGGAACGTGATTAGTCGAGAAGGCTCAAGCTCGAAAAAATAAAATGGTGGCCGAAGCACCCGTTGGAGGATAGTTTTGTATAAAGAAAGTTAATTTTCACTTCCAACAACTTCTGATTGCATTTCTGTCGAGAAATTAGTATTGTAGTTTTTAAATATGTGATTTAGTTATTGCAAAAACGCTCCTTGTTTATAATTGAAATAGACTTCCGTTACGCTGCCTATGTCTCTCTGGGCTGCCTTCCTGCGCGAAGTCATGGTGTTCGGCTGCTATTTGTAACCACACACTGCAAGCTTTTTTTTACTAAAAAAGCGCTTTTGTCAACTTTTTCTTGTCAAAAAAAGTGCTAACACTAACATGACGTGATGACGTCACAAATGTGCTAATTAGTTTGTGACGTCACCAGCGCCACAAGTCTGTCAAAATCCTATGGGAAACACTGTACATGTACATATTTATAACCTGATATTAGGGAAGTCGTACATATTTTATGTTTTTCAGCATTTTTCACAGTTAAAAGAGAAAATACCAGTGGTGCTGTCAGAGCGAGTAGAACTTTAGCACTGCTGAGTAATTTGAAGAATTAATCAGACGTAAGTCATTACATCCCAATGTAAACAAAGAGTATCAGGCAAATGTAATTATCAAACGATGACCTCATTAACCTTAAACGACACCAAATCTTTTATATAATACAAGGACATTTCAGAAGGATGGAGAACAGGCAGAGTAATAGACATTACCGCACGTTTTGAACAGGGATTTTGTTGGCTTTTTTACACTGTGCCTCTAAAGCTGAAAGTATTTTGCTGATGCGTCTTTTCCACTTCAAATAGCTTGGTAGCTACATCAGGAATTTAAACAGAAAAAAAAGAACTCGGAACTTAAATTATATGGCCCTAATTTACCCAACTGTGACATTACTGTCCTTTGTCAGTTACCTGCCTATGTGATAAAAATAATTATTTTTATGTGTATATCTTTTTCTAATATAACAGACATTTTATACTTGTGCTACAACTGTTTGGTCTGTGCTACAAAACTTTAAACCCTAAGTTAATGTATATCAACACACTTTTTAGTTATTTGTAACATGTCCTAATCATGTGTCACAGTATGTTTTTGTGAATTTGTCTTTAAACAGTAAAATGCTGCCCAACATGCCATAATTAATAACAGCCATCAGAACATGTAATGTAGGTGGGATTACCAGTGAAGAAAGAAACAAGTCAACTGTGCATGTTCTCATCTATGAACTTTCTAAAAATGCTGGGTTATTTTCAGTCCATTATTGGGCCAAAAAGGTACAAACCCAATGGTTGAGTTTTAAATAAACCTATGCTGGGATACCATTACCTTTTGTTTAAGCAAGCTAATGTTGGCCATCATGTTAGCAAGTGAATTGGGCTAAGCAAATCATGGCACATTATGGCACATGGTTTAAATGGCAGGGTTCCTACTCGTTTTGGAAAAGTATGGATTTTTATTTGATTGTTTTCTAGGTCTGGATTAGTATGGAAAATTGAGTATGGAGAAAATTATGAGTTTCCAGACTATTGCCCTATTCGGTTTTCTAAAATATAAAATTAAGAATTTCTGAAAACAAATTTATTTTTATGAAGTTTGGAGCATGTTTTGAGCGCTGCCAAAAGATTGGCGCTAGACCAAATCTGTTGGTGAAATGTTTGCTGCGATTGGATGTTACGCGGTTAGGGCTCCCCTACTGTTTGACTAGCCTAATGTTTTATCATAGAAATGTTAGGGGGCCGTTCACATGTCAAAAGACATGTGAACGGTTAATTGCGGTTACCACTAAATCCTGCTGAAACCGAGCTGGCTGCGATTATGCAAGGTATCGATTATTTTATTGATGCGTAGCTTGTCCGTGAAGCACAGCTCTGGGATCAGTAGGAAATGCTGCTCGATCTAAAAGCAGTGCGAGTTTGAGTCGCTTATAACGTGCATTTAAAAAAGCAACACCCGTCAAACATGATCATTATAAATATACTTTATTATCATAAAAATGCCTGAGGAGGCTTGAGGAACAGTGATAAAAACATGTCCTTAGGCATTTCCTAGAACCACGTGTGTTATGGTCTTCTTCTGCAGTGCATATTTGGAGTTTCTGCACGAGAGCGCCCTCTGGCTATCGGATGAAGCAGCATTTTACCGTACTTCACTTAGAAGTTGTGCATAAATCACGTGATATATATTTTCGGTTAATCGGGCAGAAGTCTACATGTCACATCTAAAAACACGTGCGAAACACTGGCTGCGTCGCTTTCTCCCTTTTTCCAGAGTGCTGGGGAGTTTGCGCTCCCAATTTGAGCGTGCTTGATGCCCGTCAACATTTAAATAACGAACCTGACTAAATGGCCGATTGTAATATCCAATAATGCAAACTACAAAATGTTGAAACAAGACAAAAACATGACCTGGGGCCTCATGTACAAAGACTTGCGTTGATTCCATACTAAAACATTGCGTATGGACAAAGCTGTAAATGTGCGTACGCACAAAAAAACTCATGCCTGACATGAAGTTGTCATGGAGGAACGCACATTCTCATGTTAATTTCACTGTTAGTACATCCGACCGTGAGCGTGAAAGCTGGCGTATGCAACGTTTTTGTGCGTACGCAGCATTGATACATGAGGCCCCAGACCTTCATCAGTTCATCCTAAATCGCATGGCTTTGACTCAGGTGAGTTTATATGTTGTGTTTAGCCTATTAAAACAATATTATTTGCAAATATTTCAAACGCATCAATGAATTCTCGTTTTTTTAATTCTCTTTCTATATTATTTTAACTATTTTTAATTCAAAACAAGTGTCTGCAACTTTTGTAATTTTATTTCCATGTCTGTAGCTACACATAAAGGAATAGCGCTTACATTTGTCATTCCAAACCCAAATGCTCTTGAAAGATTGATTGTATTTCAATATGGCAATATTTGTATAAAATATCAATTGACCATATGTTTATTCGTCACTGATAAACATAACAAAACCATGTCTGTCTTTTTATCTTATTTGCACTCCAATTGTTCTAAAATGCACATACAGTATGTAGCTCAAGAATAGGGCTGTGTACTGGCAAGTGCCTCCTGATACGATACATATCACGATAGAAATATATTGTATCGTGACCCATCTATGTATTTCGATACGATACACATTTGCGATATATTGCAATACTTAAAATAGAAAATGTAAAAAGTAAAGCTAGAAATACAACATGCTGTGCACCACCTGGGGTTTTCTGTTAGGATAAGCGTAAAAACATCCCTTACCTCTGCAGAGTGGCCATGATGTGTGATGCATGGACCTTTAGATCAGAGGTTTGGGTTCTCAAACTGTGGATTGCGCCCCTCAAGTGGGTAGCACAGGGGAATAGGTGGCTCACGCAAGTCACTTGGCTGTTGTGGTGCATTACAGTTAAAACACTGAACATGGGCAGTATAAAACCCCTGCTTCATCAGTGCTGTAAATGCGCTGGTGTCACATCCGTGAAAGCACAATAAATGCCATTGTTACTTTTCTTAATAAACTTTTTGTCTAATGCACTGCAGTAGCCAAGTGACTTGTGTCATGACTTGCGAAGAATACAAACAGCATTATTTTATTAAACTCATTACTTCATTACTTATTTTGAAAACCAAAGCACACCCACACATCAGCTCTGAGAGCTCCAAGCGTTCTTATATTTTTAGCCATGCTCGCTTCCACTTACTTTTGGCCGTATGTACTGTATATGACATGATTTTAAAAAATATATATTGATAGTAGAGGAATCACTATCGATACACGATTGAATAAAAATATAATGCGATAGTTACATGGATCGATATTTTTGCACAGTCCTACTCAAGAAACTATATAATTTTTTGTCTGGGACAAGCTTGTTTTTGGACCTAGGTACTTCTAAAATCCTGCGTATGGCCTGGATTGAACATCGTCAAATTTTGAAAGAAGCCAAGTTAATGGACTTTAATTCTCTTTTCATGACCATTAATGAATTATACAGTATTTCACCAATCCTTCTGTTGCTGTGGGTTGAAGGTTTACAGTTATTTAACTTGACAAATTATTAACATTGCACTAAATTCCAATAAAAGGTTGTGCATTGAGCATGTCTTGGTTTGGTGTTCATTAATTTGTATGAGGTATAGCTACAACAGTCCACTGATTATTTGGCAAAATATAATAATAATATACATGTGAACGGTTTGATTTTTAAAACAACTTTTTTCAGATGTTAAATGTGGTCTGAAAAATCTTCTGAGAAGTCTATATGTTTGAGTCTGGAAAATATAGAATTTCAAAATGGAAAATGTGTAGGAACCCTGAAATGGCCATTCCTTTTTTAAAATACCAATACTATTTATTTCTTTGTCATTTAGTCATTTAGCAGACGCTTTTATCCTTAGCGACGTACAAAGTAGGGGAAAACAGTAGAAGCAATTTGTGCTACAAAATAACAACAATGAATAGGTGCAGTACAACTGGTCTCAGTCAGCCTATCGTAGTATACAAAGCTAAAAAAAAATTTGGGGGGAAGTAGAAAAGAAGTAGAAGACTGTACTAATGGGTCAGATGTTGGGTCAGATGTTGACGGAAGAGATGTGTTTTTAGCCGATTCTTAAAGACCTCTACAGAATCCGCTGATCTTGTCATCCAATGTGACATACAGTATGCTCATTTATATGAACTGTCCCCCTGGAGCAACCTGTGTATTTCTCTGTGGTACAGGAATGGGCTAGATTTTTGTCACAGTAACTTCATTTCCTGGGTGATATTGCTTGGGAATAGGCTTGAGATACAAGTTCACGTCTCCTTAAGACTACTACCATCTTGGCCCACCATCAGAGAAAAAAGGATCTGTAATTACATGTGTCTGAACTCTTGATTTCTTTTTAATTTGCTTCTTGCTAGTAATGTTCTTTTCATAAATACGTGCTGGTGAACATGTCTAGTCAATTTTAGAGGCTGAGCACATTGAAAAGATCACAACTAAGTTAAAGAGCTCTTGATACTGCGGAATAAAATGTCATCCATGAGAGATTTTTCTATTCCGTGTATATCCCAAAATGTTAATAAGTAGGCGTGGTTAAGGGGTGCAGGGATCTGCGTGTGCCGTGCAAAAAAAAGCTAATTCTCAATTATTTCAGAAGTCAGATCGCTTTGTAATGCTGTCAATAGTTTTAATAAAGTTTAACTTTGTGTGAGCCGAGGCGAAACTTCCGTTGAAATGCGTGATGATGCTCGCCGCGTGAGCGCTTTGACGTGATGCGTCGCTAACCCACGTTTTGGGAGACGAGTGTGGAGTCACCAGAGACTCGCAGTACAAAGACAAGCGCGAGAATAAACAAACCTAAAGACAGAGAGTCGCAACACATGAAGTGCGCATCTAAAAGAGAGTGAAGAGCGATGAAGAAGACCTACAGTACAGACCCCATGAACACCAGTTTATAATACCAGTCATATACTGTACTCTTATTGTTTGTGCATATATTCATACTTCATCGTTATACATGTTGTCTATCTTCCTGTATACATATGATATAGCCAGAAGATAAATATAAATAAATAATAAATCTGATTATCAGAACTTAATTTGATATCTTTAGTATATTTTCATAACTTGCATACATTTTAACTATGGTGAGCATTTAAATGAACTGTAATAAATAAATAAAATAAATCTTAAGAAAGTGAGGTATAAGATATAGAATTAGAATGGGAGATTGTTGCCAGAACATATATTGTTACCATGAAATAAAATTACTCAAACTGTGAAATAGATTTTGGGTCATTCCGCCAACCCCTACAATAGAATATCACAATAAAACAATATATAGCGCGAAGCGTTTCAGTTATCTAAAAGGACGACACAATCTCACAGGAATTCGTAATGTTTTACGAGGTAACTAATTCGCACAACCTTATTTGTATGTTTTTGTACGATTTGCTTTTTACGCCGGTGCGTTGGGTTTAGTGGTGGGGTTAGAGGAGGGGCTTCAGTGTTGCTTTTCTGTAAAAATCACACGTTTTTGTTTGATTCGTACAAATTAGCCACCCCTTAAAATAGTTACGAATTTATGTGAGATCAATTTGAAAAGGATCAAGTACTAAAGTAATCATAAATTAACTGATTATTAATACATTTATAAGACTATACTCACCTGAAGGTACTTTTTTGTAGTTACAGGTACTTTTGTAGTTAAATAGCTTCCGATCAACGGCAGATGTGGTAAAACCAATACAATCTATTATTATCAACCAATTTTAATGTCTATTCACATTTTAATGCATTTTAGTGAAAATGTCGAGTGTTTTATCGTAAATTTTATCACAGTAGTTATTGATAAAGGTGTACTGTCAAAAATATATGATATTAGGGATGCACCGATATGTAAATTTTGGCCGATAACCGATAATTATTTGACACTGAAAGCCGATAATCGATATATCGGCTGACATACAGTATCTAAATATTAATATTACGTCTTCTGAGACAGAAACAAAAGGCAAAAAGTGTACAGCTGCTTTTATTTGAAAACATTCACTGCAGAAAACAAGGTAACCATTAGTTCTCTTTTTCCCAGAAAATCATGTACCAAGCAAACTTTACACTAATTAAAGATTCTTTAACTTTTAAACTTTTCTGGTATGTTTATTTAATTACCAAATAAAAGATGTTCTTCCAATGTCTAACATGTGTCAAGACAGAAAGCATTCGGACGGCAATCGGCTTTAAAAAAAATATGCTTTTGTTCCTATAATTTACACATTCATAAATATCTACATACTGTACCTACATTAACAATGTTTTGCTAATAAGTGAATGATCATGACAGAAGGACAATATTGTACTGGGTTTAACTGTGGGCAGTGTGCAGCTGAAGTGGTTTAACCAGAGAAAATGATTCAAAATGTATCTGCTATAATTTATCGGCCTAAATTTTATTATCGGCCGATACCGATAACACTCAAAATGACCATTTATCGGCCGATACCAATATGGACGATAATTTATCGTGCATCCCTATATGATATCACCCAGCTTCAAGTCACAATATACAAATTTATACCAAATCGCCAACTCTTGAAATGCTTATAGCATAACAACCACTGCTCTGACGGCAGCCGAGAAGAGAAATGAATCAGTACACGAGTATAGAATTTTTTCCAATTTAGTAGCGACATTGTATGAAAATCACAGTCAACATTTTCTTGCCTTTGTGCGGTTCATATTTTCACCCTCGAAAAAAAATGCCTCAGTAGCCCAGTGTTTCTATGGCTGGTGGAGCGTGAAGCTGCCAAGCTGTCCATTATAGTGACTGAGGGACGGATGCCTCACACACAGCCCCTTGTGCCACTACACCGCACTGCTTTACACGGCTCTATGTGGTGATGTCTAATGGGATGTCAGGTGTCAGGGGCAGCCGCTGCATAACATCAGCCAGACTCTGACCCAGGGGAGATGGGAGAGTGTCATTTTAGATGACAGACAAACACTAAAGTTCTGGGTCAGACCTCCAAGCAGGAGGGTCAATTTATCTGGGTTGGCTCTAGACCTCAATGAAGCTGAATGAACTTCAATTAGACGTACACAAAGCAAGTGTTATTTAGTTTTAGAAAGTGTGTAAACCCCTGAGCTTTGGTGTGAGTAGGTCATTGCCGATTCTTTAGGGCAGGAAATCCTCCATTTGCTAAAAGCAGCAAGGGTGACCTTACACGGTGTTGATCTTTGATCAATGATCCAGAGTTTGTAAGTCCAAATGCTATGGTCGGATTTTATTACTCTGCTGACCTTGTTTTATGCATTGATAAATTAATCATCTGTGAACGTTATCCCTCGGGATGTGCGTGCACTGATGCTTGCTTTCGTAAGTTCTGGTGACGAATGCAGCCTTTTTCGTTTTGAGCCAATAGGATGTCGCTCCTCTATGCGGAAGCTTTTGTTACCGTCATTTGCTGGAAAGCAAGCATCAGTGTGTGTGCAGCCCGAGTGATGACGGAATGTAGACATTAACGTTAATAGCGCTGTCAATATGTTTATTGAAATATCCCTTTAAGAACTGCATCTGTAACGTGATCTAGGCAAACATGGATATATTAATGACAAAATTATGATTGTTAGATGAACTAACCCCTTTAATCCCAATTACCTGCTGACATGGTTTCTATGTTGGAAAGTAGATGAAGAGCCTGCTTCTCTTGGCTGGAAAACTGCAGAATCTTAGCCTTAAAGACAGGCAGTGAGGATTCAAAACTGAAAAGTCCTGGGATTTCAAGAGTACAAGAAGAAGATACAGCAAATAAAGTTATTGTGTTTAACAATCAAACTGAACTTCAAATTTCAAATTTAAACCCACCATGCCCGGAGTGTCGGGGAGACGTGGATACTCCCTTGACCTGGTGGCCACTCAGTCATTTGAACCGCTCTTTCTACGTCCACAGTTGACTCTGAGCAAAAATGTAATCACAAAAAAATTGATTTAGGAAACTAAATGAGAAAATATAAACCAGTGACACACATGCACAATTAAAACATTGTTGAAGCTTTGTATAGCACTGATAGATCCAACTATGGGATATGGCTTGCAGATCTTATAAATCTAAAATTTGAGTCCAGTTTCACTAGATCTCTCCCCGTCAGGAACTTATTAAATCCGGAAATATCAACTCCGTTGTGAGTCATATGAATGAAATGAATATATGATAAATGAATAATGTAATAAATGAGATAAATGAAATGGAATAATAAAATGAAATAAAACAAGAAACAACTGTATGTTTCTATCCAGATCTATCAGCACTTTAAATTATTACCTCCCTAAGATCTCTTCAACTTTGGTTTCTCCTGGGTTGTCTGATGAACTTGGATTTGGTCTCCATCTATAGAGCCTTTTGCGTACATTACAAAGGCGCTCCTCCAAGAAGCCTGTGGAGGTCTGTGATTTCGACCCAGATTTCGACCCAGACAGGATTAGAAAATATGCTATTCTGCTGGGCAGACACCCTAAATATCTACATTTTTAGGTGAATTAACAAATTATTCAATTTAATTATTAGTTAGTTTAATAACCCAAGTTTATCACACTGCGCTCACATATTTGCCCAGTTCTTAATTAAGGCAGTCCTTAAGGCACGGAAACTGTTAAACTCTTTTGTACCTGCAGATTGACGAAAGGCAACAAAAGTAATGCACTTTATCAATTAAAAATGCACACGAACACACTTTACATTTTTCTTTAGCAATAAAGTGTACTTAGTTTTTTCCATAGTGCTTAATCAGATGTGACACCAAAATCCAAACCATGGCTCGTCTCTCATGAAGTGAAATGCAGTGCTTCTCTTCAACAATATCTTTGCCATCAGGTGTGGCCTGAAGAATGTCTTATATTTAAAAAACAAACATATGGTACTTAAACAGAATCCTCTCAATTAAAAACTAGGTTTCTTCATTGGTAACCATTTAATATTGACTAGTAAAACAGACAAGTTACTTAAGAAAAAGTAAACCTACAAATGCAAACACTTTCTCCACAGATATCCTGGACTCAGGACCATGCTGCTTATCACTTGGTATTTCGGTTACTTCTCTGGTAATTGTGTCAGGATTTGTGATTGATTCCTTTAAAGGGGTGGTGCAACGGTGTGTCATGCATTCTGACTTCTTTACAATGTTAAACGTGCTGTCTTCTCATGCTTAACATGGTCAACTTGTCAAAAAACGAGTTGGGTGTATTACGTAGTATTTCTGTGCTCGATACACTCCCCCAGCGATCGTACAGGTTTCGGAAAGTTTTTTCGAACATATAAAACTGTTTCGTAACAATTTTTCTTAGTCCCTTATTGGACAATTCTCCCGGAAAAGCATGCGGCACGCCCACGCGGCAGCAAGGAGAGCAGGAGAAAGAGCATGCGCAGACATCACTTTCACTTGTGTGCAGGAGAGAGAGAGAGAGAGAGAGAGCATACCTTTGCGAAGTTCAGGTGTTTGTTTGTTCACTGCATTTGGGTGATGAATGTTATATAAACGGTGGATATAACGCTGGATTTGGAGATCGTTTGAAACTGATATATGGAGCCATCCCAGCGCTAAAAGATGCTGGACATGAACCGCATGCGGTGAGTGAAACTGATGTCTGTGTTTTCTTGGCAATGGGTGCGCACGTGCTTTAGTTCAGCCTACCCCTCCCCCCCGCACGCGCCGTATGCTTTCGGAAATAATCGTACAGCTGTATCTATCTTTTATAAATGTGATCTAACTAAATACTCTTCGAAGATACGAAGTATGCAATACTACTCTATAGGTACTCAAGATTAATACGAGATTGTCAGAAACTGCGTGTGTTAGGGCCGCTTCAAAGAAATTGCAGTATAAGAGGGTATATATAGGATATGTAGTGTTGATTCATAAATTCTGATAGACAAATGTGGTGTATTTTACATGTATTCATTTTAACAGTATGCATTGTAATTTATTCAGAATGGTGTTACTGACCAACTCGTTTGTTCATGTTTAGCAAGTATCAAAGTAACCTAAAGTACTGTTACGCTGGATTCACATGGCGTCAGCGCTTGACGGAGGGCGTGTCGGAAGCTTAGGCATTGCCGCTTGCTTCAAACCAGGTTTACTTCATTATAGTCAAGTAAAAAGCCACTGAACTCTGTTAAGTAATATACTCTGTCTGGGTAAACAAATAAGGTTCGATATGTTAAGTGTACAACTACACGAAAACCGAAAACTCGCATGGTTCTGACAGAAAACTATCAGTGCGGCAAGCCCCACTTCACTGTATCGGTAACACCAATTATAACAAATAATTGATGATACATCCAAAGTTATCTAAACATATAAATATAAGATTAACAAATACTCATGTTAACTTTAAAGGAACTTACCCTCTCTTTAACAGCCGCATGCACAAACCAGCGTTGTTGGGTTACAGACAGTTGCCAACCCAAATATGGGTCAAATCAACGAGTTTGTGTACCCATCGGTCTCAACCCAGCATATGGGTTAATAAGCCAGCAGTTTTTACAGTAGTGTGTACCCTGCAATGGCTTTTTTAACTGTCAATAACAATCGGTTGCGTATTATTTTAAGTTGTGTGATTTAATGGATGTGGTCATGCATTTCAGTTTGAAGTCGTATATGCACAAGCTCATGCAGCCTGCTCACTGGTTTGTTCTTGTTTTTGACATGACAAGTACTGCTTCCTGTTGTTTTGTAAGAGTATTTCTCATGAACTCATGTGAGTTTTTGGTAATCTTTCCAGTAAACATTAGTCACTGTTTCTAGGAGCCTTAGATTTTATATGCTGATTCTGTTATGTATTTGTAATCATATAATAATTACAAAGTTAAAAATATTTTTTTGTTGTGTTGTTAATATAAAGTGACTGATTTTCAATAGATTTGGAATATATTTTCATTAAATTGCTTATACGTATATTCTCGCATGCTTTGACATTGAGCTATAGTGTTTATTTGGGCAATGTGAGCTTGAATCTTACTCCGATGATTTTTCTTCGCTCTCAGATCGCCTATACATAATAAAAAGGTCATAAAAATAAAAAAATTGAAACAGAAACTATTATTCTCAATTTTACTTGAAGTTGAACTAAAAAGTGAGTTTTTATTATCAGTACAATAAAAAGGCTTGAATTCCTGATTTCTTTGTTTATTTACCAAAGAAGAAAATGCCATTTCCAAGCTGGATCAACATTACCCTCGCTTTTTCTAAATGAGATGTGACAGATATGAGTGTTTGTTTGTTTCACCTGGAAATATCTGGGTGAATCTGCCATGTGCTGGCTTGTTGACAGTGTTTGCTGAGCAGAGACCTTGCTGCTCGCAGGCATCTCTTCAGAGGTCTCGGCCCTGCTGTGAGCGGAGGTAGAAGGATGTCTTTGAGATGCAGAGTTCAAAGTAATTTGTCATAGAGAGCTGCTGAGGCGGTTTGGCTTTCCTGCAACTTTTTTGAGCCCTGTGGTTTTGACACGAGCTCTTATTTCATTTAGCTCTATATCGCAGTTAGATCTTACTCCTCAGCCTTTGGAAAACCTCTATCAAAATAAGATTCTGCTACGTGTATAGATTCATTCTTCATTTTTCTTAAATTGTATAGAAATTCAGAGGTAATAGCCTCTGCATTTCATCTAATGTTCTAAAATGTATTTTTTTGGCCATAGTAATTTATATGTAACTGCCTGAGAAAACGCTTATTCCCATGTTAATCATTCTTTATAATGTAAAGAACATTCTGTGAAATTATCTTGATTTCTTAAATATTGACCCAGTAAGGCCATTTTAAAGATTATAGTCAATGTTCAGGAAACCATAAAACATTGTTTTGTGAAAAATAATAAAATGTAGTTTCAATAGCGTGATTAATTTCAGTTAAATTGAACTTAAAATAATTTATTTCAATTAGAGATGCACCAATATATCGGTCAATAAGCTGTATCAATCAATAAAAGCAATTTATAAAATGGCAAATGGGTTAAAAAGAGCCGAGAATCATGGCCGAAATATCCAGTCAGACAAAAGCGGACAGGCAATTAATTTTCACTATTCAGTATTAATAGTCATTATATGAATTAATGACATTCAGAAAGTTAAGAAATATTCATTTAATCTTCCGAATCTGTTTCGGCAGATATCCCTCTGAATAACCGGCTAGCGGTATCGGTGGATAAATTTAGTATCTGCACATCTCTTATTTCAATATTTTAAATAAAAAGTTAAATACTGTATCTTAACATCAATCATATCTGTCATTCAGAAATAAATAAGCATTACCTTTTTTTGTGATTTTATGGCTGAAACTACTAAATGCTCATCTCATAATGAGATTGTGTTACTTTAGCCTGGGTTTCACAGATAGGGTCTCATAGTTGTTGGTTCTGATGTGCGTTTGTAAATTCTGTAAATTCAGAAGTGTCTGTCAAACACTTCCTTTAAACAGGCTCCGGAAGAGGACTTTGGTCAAAGGGGCGCACCATGTTCGAGTCCAAATCATCTGTACATCCTATTGGACATCTGTTATGGCCAGTGCCATCATCTTTACCGTGGTATCTTCATACAGCAGTTTGAGTGAGACTATTATTATCAGATACTTCCATAGCACATTGGACGCAGTTGCTGAAGAGAGATTACTTTCCAGTCTATACTCTGTCATACAGAATGAATTCCCTCCTTTACTTGGCATACAGCTCAGACAAAGGAGCACATTCAATGACAAACTGATTGCATGATGCCTGAAAACAGACAGGAAGTCTTTTGTTCCATGCAGCAGCCATTGGGTTGTTCAATAAAGTCTTGAGTTAAATATGCAAAAATCTGTCGGACTAGCACTTTTTTTTGCTGTTCACACCTTAATCTACAACATTGTACAGTACATTGTTCACCACAATGTAAATGTTTGTTTTATGGATATATCAGTTTTGACATCCTCTTATCTTATGAAGTCAAATATTTGTCTCGGGCTTGTTAGGCAAAAAGTATGTTGTTCTTATTGACAGAATCATTCTGTGTTCCACAGAAGGAAGTCATAGACAGGGTTTTAAATGACCTGAGTTAATAAATGATGACGGATGATTTACCGGTTGAACTATTCCTTTAAGGCCTCAATCTATCACTGGTTTCACTAAAACAGACTGTATAAGTGTGCATCCAGGTGTGTGTTAATTCATGTACTTCCTGGTTCGTGGTAGTGGACTGTGTTGTATTTGTGGGCTGTTATTTGGGTGCGATTGCCAATAGTCAAGTATGTGACAATTGGCCTCTGTTCATAAGAACAGTTGGGAGTCTGTCTGTGCACTCCTGTTTTAATACTGAACGTCATCCTTTGCCCAGGTACACAGCGGGGTTCTGGACCACTGTTCTCAAGGTCAAAGTTCATTCATGTTTCCTGCGGAACAGATGGAGCCTGGTATGAGTGCAGGTATGCGTGTAGACCTGTGACTCCCTGCTTCTTCTCCCACCTGAATAAGCACTGCTTTCTGAAAATTAAAAGCCAAGTTCGAAAACCGCCTCAGGGTAATCTTATTAATGTTTGCCTGGGATGAATCTTTTCATTTTAGGTTATTAAAAAAAGTCAGTTGGCATGATGTTGGAACTGTTTTTTTTAGCATATGCAGGGTTAATATAATTTTGTTGTTGCAAAATGGGAAGAAGGGATGGGTGTTTTGGTGAATCTTAAACTGAGAATTCTTAGAAGAGAATTCATGCCGATCAACTAAAAGCTGTATTCTTAAAATTATGTGAGGTTCACATCATAAACTCACGATGCCCGGTCTGTAAACCGGTCTGTTACTGTAGGGACATTTTCCATACACCTAAATATGACGGCACAAAATGAAATGTGATTGGTTGTGATTGGAATGGTTCCCAGACCTTCAGTATGATCATTTGACTTGAACAGAGATATTGCCTAGAGGCAAAGGTTACAGTCTTTTGTTCATATATTCTACATTTTTGTTTCTTCATGGTAATTGTATTCAACACCTTTAAATTCTTAAAATTTGATAATTTGTGATTTTGTGTGCAGAATTATTTATTTTCTGATTGAACTTGATATTTGTGTGCTCAGATGATCTCATCTTAAACTGTTTTCAGGTGGCTTCAGGTGTTTGATGAGGCCTTAGGGGCTTTGCCCCCGTTTCAGCCTTAATTGTCCAGTGTATAATTTTTTGGAGGATCTATTGACAGAAATGCAATATAATATACATAACTATGTATTCAGATGTGTATAAAGAGCTTACTCAATGAAGCGTTATGTTTTTATTACGTTAGAATGAGCTATTTCTATCTACATACACCGCGGGTCCCCGTGCATATAATTCGGCATGTTCTGTCAGCCGTAGTAGTGTTTCGACCGGGAGGAAGGGGTGGAGTGAGCAATTGGTTGGTTGCAATTCGCAACCTTGCCGCTAGATTTCACTGACTGGACGTTTAAGTTATTTGCAAATGAATTTGGATCAGTCAAGAATAGGGGTGTAATGATGCACTCAGCTCACGATTCGGTACATATCTCGATGCTGGGTTCACGATACGATACACATCACAATATTTTGAACAAAATTAAAAAATGAAACTGAAATTCAAATAACATTTATTTTCAAAATATTAACAATTTGAGTAACTTTTTTTGTTGCACATAAACTTAATAAAGAATTTTAACATTTTAAGGCTTAGCTGAACCTGCCGTAGTACTACTGTCTTTTGACTAAAATGCAATTTAGTTTTGGTCATATTTTAGTCATCCCCATCATTTTAGTTTTAGTTGACAAAATCTACATTATATTTAGTCTACTAAAATCTATCTGGTTTAACTAATTTAAATGGTGTAATTAAAATTTCCATACAAAGATTGAACTGTTTTGACATAATTTACTTGACCTTAAAATGAAATTATTTTGGCTTTATGTTCCATATCACGTTATGCGGCAGCTCACGTTAGCGGATAAATTAACATTGACATATAAAAACGTTTCGACCGATTCATCGTTTTTGCCGATTAATCGGCACCGATAACGATAATTTGAACTATCGGCTATCGGCAATAATCCCCACCGATAGTTTTTCCTGGTTGCATTTGATCCAGACGCAGCAGGGAAAGCTCTACTGTGATAGCAGGTGGAGAATTCCGAGTATAGTGTAAAACAGCGACCTCTAGAGGTGGAAATAAAACTGACAGCCTGTTTGGTTTGGAGCTATACAGTTTATGGTTTGGAGAAGTGATACCACAGTCTGCACGGAGCGGAATACATCAGATGGAGGTTTAAAAGTTTCACAATATCAAGGTTGAGCCAGTTGCAGTAAACATGATGTTACAAAGTAATTCATTTATTAACTATATGCTGCATTTAATGGGGAACAGCAGTATTTTTGCCGACAGGGCTGAGAGCACGCTAACATTAGTAGCCTATTAACGTTAGCTTAAGAAGTTATAACATGGTGACAAAAATACATGCAGAAATGTTTAAATTTTATTATTGTAACTATGGATAGGCATTTGTGAGTATTGTGTGCGTGTGTGTGTGCATGAGATCCGCCTCCGAAATGGAAAACAGATGACAGAGACAGCACGAACGGCTAATGTTAATGACATTCGTTTTTAATGTAAACAAACACGCATGTGAACACAACAGTTATTGTAAAATATTACAATGGATCAGTCATTCTGCTAGTTTGGTGCCAAGAATGTTTTAAATTATTAATATTTTAGAAATTATCTACTTATAATTTTGTTTATATCATACACTGGAGTTTAATATTTATTAATGTAGTTAATATTTATGTGTTTTATTTAAAAGTACAATACAGTTTAGTGGTTCAAGCAACGTGTTTATTGATGTAATACACTTCATTGCTAATTTACTTTGTGTGTTTTTTATTTGAAATAAACCATTAAAAAAACTATTGGTAATTAATAGTTATCGGTAGGTACTGACCACCTTAGTTATCGTTATCGGCAAAATCCAATATGGGTCGACCTCTAGTGCTTGCCTTTGTAATGAGTTTCGGGGTGACTGGCCAGCTGTCACGCTTCAAGTCTGCTGTGTTTTAACGGCGATTGTGAGGGAAAATAAGACGCTTTATAAAACGGTCAGTTCTGGTCCTTGATTCTGATTGGCTGAGCGGAGTTCTAAGCCGTTATAAAATACCTCATTATAAAACGGTCAGTTCTGGTCCTTGATTCTGATTGGCTGAGCGGAGTTCTAAGCCGTTATAAAATACCTCAATATATAACGGCTGACCGCACCACATAGCCTAAATATCATTTTATTTACTTTATTTTATGAAACCTTGCTAAGCATATGGAATAACCGTTTTATAAAAGCAATAAGCCCCGAGAAGCAGTGGGTTACAGTGCATTTTATAACAGCTACGGGGTTTTAGACGCCCTTAGCTGTTATAAAATGCACTGTAACCCACTGCTTCTTGGGGCTTATTGCTTTATTGTAAATCACGTGGAGACACAGGAGGTGTCTTGTGCTTCCCCTTCTCCCAGAAACTTCTCTCTCTACCGCATATGTGAGATAAGCACACATGGCGCGCTGGCGCAGAGTAGGTAGCAGGGCTCTAGACTAACTTTTTGCACTGGCTGCACTGGTGCACCTAACTTTTTTCTTAGGTGCACCAGCACAAAAGTTAGGTGCACCCAAATTTTCGACCGCATCGCATTTAACACCGCAGTTTTACCAGTTCTCTTTTTTTTAAATCGCTGTCCATATAGGCAAAATTGACTTGTAAAGGATTAACTAACAATCTGGTCAACATAAAGTTCTTTATTTGAAGCACAATTCTACAAGAAAGGTAACTTACTGAAAAAGTGTTGGTGCCTAAAGTGCTTCACTGAACTGAAACTTAAACTTAAAACATCTCAAGATAAATGGACCAGGGCTTGACATAACCTGGGAGGTTGATGGCTCCGTGTCAGAGCATTGCTTATGATTTTCGGACGGATCAGGCCTAGGGCTGTCACGATTATGAAATTTGATTGACGATTAATTGTCTAATAAATCATTGCGATTATGGCGATTAATTGTCTGTTTTAGGGCTTTGGCGATTATGACGATTAATTGTCTGTTTTTGAGCTTTGACATTTAATTCTCATTCATTTTTGATTCAGCGATTGAAACGACCATATTGTTCTGAATACAAGACTATGTTTTTTTCTTGGAAATACATCGGAAAAAATTGGGTCATCATATATTTAAGGTTTAGGCTTTTACCTGTCAATAATACAACCACCAAATACTTGTAAATGAAGTAAATTGATCAGGTGTGAATTGAAGCCACCATTAAAATACTATCAGTCATAGAAAAGCTTCTAGTCTGGTTTTTTCTCACTTGCAAGACTACAGTAAAATTTTACTTGTGTGTTAATGAAATTTTGGTAGACTGGTTTTCACACTGAGATTTGCTTAAATAATATTAAATTGTACTGCAGGTAATTTGTATGTTTTTTTTTTTTTTAAGTGATTGTGTTGTGGTGGTACATTTTACAAGTATTACCATGCTTTAGTAACAATATATACACTAAAATATGCAATATGCAGATGCAATACAGCTCCCCCTAGTGTCTTCTATAGAGATGTGCGATAATTGCGATGATCCGAAATCATCGCGATGAGGTCAAACAATCGCGATGAGACTATTATTTAATAATCGTGACAGCCCTAATCAGGCCTTAACTTAACATTAATCATGAAAATGTTGTCATTCGTTCTTTTCATCTTCTCTCATCATCCGCGGCTACATCCACTCTGTTTAATTGACAGGCCTATAGGCTCCTCACCTCTCTGTCTGACTGCAGCACAGCATTTTCACACGTACACACCAGAGGTTGCGCTAGACTTTTTTATTGTCCATCATTTTGACTGACAGGCTCGTAAAAAATCCATCATAATCTATTATTACCCGTCACTATGGTGCAAGGTGGCTTTACGTGGTAATTAGAATGTTCGTGACGTCATCACGCTGTACTTGCATCTCGGAACTTGTTGTATTTTAATACAACTGAATGCCCAATAAAGCCGTTGTTGTTTATATTCATCTATATATTAATGTTTTAATGTTCATATGTGATTCGATCTGGGAAAACCTAACACATGGTGCAAATTTATATATTACAGTTTTTGATACCATATTCAAGCCCTTTCCAAATCAGTTTTTATTTTGCTCATACCTTGTGTATGGAACAAAAATTATGGCTGAGGTCGGCTGAAGAGCTATGATTTTAAGGAACGGAATTTGGAGGAAAACGGGTTTAAAGTTAAGTGATGAAAATAAAAGCACAACAGTCCAGTATCACAAGTAAAAGTCACTTTACAGTGGTAAAAGACTTACTCTAATAACAATTTAATAAAAAAACATTTCCTAGTGTTGAAGTCTATAAAAATACTGTACAAAACCGTTTGAATAAAACGAAAATAAGAACGAGAGCTCTGCCATTATCACTACACAAGGAAACTAGCAAACATTACGGACAACAAATAATAGTGAAAGTGAAGTGAAAGCGACCTATTAGTCAGATATGGTGACCCATACCCGAAATGTGACCTCTGCATTTAACCCATCCAGAGAGTAGTGAACACACGCACAGCAAGTGGTGAACACACGTACACCCGGAGCAGTGATGCAAGTTTTACCTTGTTTATCATGGGCATAGTGTCTGGACTTTTGATCATCCCTTGTATGTTTTGCGATCGCGGTCCGGCTCGCATGAGCAGCTGACCGGGAAGCTCTGTCATCTCACGAAAACATTGTTTGAAAAAACTTTGCATGCCGTAGTTTACACAGGACTGGCGGGAAATGTGCATTGATACTCCTTCATTCTTCATGTTATGTGGTTTACTTTGATAGGTGTCCCAGAGCGACATCCGATGGGTTTTCCCAGATCGCATCACACATGTCTAGTCAGTAGGTGAAAACACGCATGTCCCTTCGCTAGCATATCACGCTCTAATGAAGGGGAGTTACAAATTGCCCTCATTGTAATCCGTCAAAATGACGGACGGCCTTCAGATTTTTCCGTCACTGGTAAAAAAAAGAGAATTTTCGGTTAACGCGACCTCTGGTACACACACGTACAGGAAAATCTGCACCACGGCCAATCAGAGGGGGGTCCGCCCTTCACTATCTCTGATTGGTTTAGACCACGATATGGGCCTAATGTGTGTCTGTTGTTGAATCACAGGGAGACTTTCAGAGTCGCGGAGACTTTTTTTCTCCCTCGAACGGCTGGTCACACCGGTGCGACCTCAGATTTTTCTTAGTCGCACCATTGAGAAATAAGGTCGCACTCTAGAGCCCTGGGTAGGTCTTGACTGCTCAACGAATACAATTAAACATCATATCGTAAAATAGTAGTACAGAGTATCGTTACACCCCTAGTCAAGAATGTTTCTTTTTCATTTAAAAGTCTCTGATTTCCATCTAATTATTCTGCTTTCATGATTTATTATTGCCGTGAGCTTCAATTGTTCACTGTATAGCATTTATGGTGATTCGGTTATTAAACTGAATCTTAATTAGGATCTTTGAGAAAGACACAGCTGAAGTGTCAAGACCAGTCTGAGCAGGTGAAGCTGTACATCTTGCTGGGAAGCCAAAGATTGCCAAAGGAGGGACGGTTTTCTGTTTTTGTGCTCTGACATGATCCAAAGATGTTTGCTTTCTTGCCTCCTGGATAGTTGCTGTGCATCATACTGAGGACAGCCCTTATGGAGGACCGGCTTTCGAAGCAGGCAAGGGCGTTTGGCATTTGTGTGTGTATGTGACTGACAGCTTGTGAGATGGTTGGAATGAGGAATAAAGCAGCCGCCTGCAGGGTGAAGGCAATACCTCGCGTTGAGCGCCAGCTCAGCACACACACATACACAATAACACAACAACAGTGTGATGTTACTTATAAAAAGTAATTGCATTGTTATATTAATGGAAAATGTGTCTCAAATTGTCATTACTTTGTTGTTTTCTCACTACCTACAGTAGGTTTCATTTCAAATGTGAAGCGAATCTTTTCAAAGTTCGAAAGTGGTTTGATCGAATGATGGTGATTTTGGTAACCTAGTAACCATGTATGTTGAGGTAAAGATTGGTTATGTTCCACATTTTGAGCTAAATTACCGCTAAGAGTGACGCTGTGTTTTGTTTGTCATCGGTGGGCTGCTTCACAAAGCGGTCTCATGTTTTGGGTATCATGAAATATAAAATATGTCAATTTTTTATATATTTTTTTTGTTATATTTTCATGCTTATCCCTGTTTGCTGATTTTTTAAAAAAAACTAAAGATCTGGCAACAGTGTCACTTTACCGCAGGGCTAGCGGTTTTAGTAACTAGCCCTATATAAAATAAGTGAAATGGTAAACACTTGAACTAGAGATGCACCGATTGCAATTTTCTTTGCCGATTCCGATTTTATTACAAGTGAAACCTGCCGATTCCGATTGCCAATTTTCTATCCACAAACTATAATTGACAGTATACTGTATATAAAACCATATTAACTTTTCTTCAATGCACATTTTTTTATTTTCATTGAATAAATGATTGAACATTACAATTTCCCCAAATTTCCCTAAATGCAGTTCTCCAAGCTGCATTAAATTACAGAATCTTCTCTTTCCCAAACAACTCTTAAATTGAAGAACTGTGTGACTGAAAAGAAGTACAAATAATAAAATATAACTAAACATGTCACTTAATTTACCTTTTTCATTTTTGTACACATCTCACAAAAGTCTAAGATAACAATAAAATAGCCCACTTCAACTTTATTCTCGTCTGTTTCGGTTTATGAAACTAACATTGCTTTATTTCATTTTTTTCTGAAATGTAAAATAAATTGTCTTTATCTTGGGTCTGTAGTATTAAAAGTTGGTTGATTTTTGCTGCAACTTCAATAAAATAGTTAAAACTCTTATGAGTGAATTCTACTCTAAAGATGTATTTGCAGTTTTTTGTGTTAGCAAAGAACTCAATCAGATGTATATCACATATATTTGTTGATATATTCATTTTTTTATATTTTGGATTTTTAAAAACAATTAAAAGTCGTGTTGAATGTCATTTTACCTAGGTGAAATGACCACAGTTTTAACGTAAGACAAGGAATCAGGTTGAGTGGAATTTACGTTTGTTTTACACAGAGTGAAAGACTTCAACATGAGTTTAGCATACGTCAGAGTTTAGCATGATGCTAATAGCATCACTGTTAGCATACATACCCCATGGAGACGGAGCAGCGAGAGATGAACTACAGTGCACCCTTTTGTCTGTACAGTACATGATGCGTGTGCACGCGCGTGCAGTCAGCGGATATGAGAGATGCGCGTCAGTCAGCAGAGACTCGCGGTCCGGTGGACACGCATGCGAGTATACAGGTGCTGGTCATATAATTAGAATATCATCAAAAAGTTGATTTATTTCACTAATTCCATTCAAAAAGTGAAACTTGTATATTATATTCATTCATTACACACAGACTGATATATTTCAAATGTTTATTTCTTTTAATTTAATGATTATAACTGACAACTAATGAAAATCCCAAATTCAGTATCTCAGAAAATTAGAATATTACTTAAGACCAATACAAAGAAAGGATTTTTATCCTTTAGATACTGCGCATACAGAAAAGGCACACGCATCTCTAATACACATTTAAATACGTTATTAACAACTAGTTGTCCAGTTCGGTTCCATACACACTGCGTGGAATTTCTGTAAATGCAGTTGTCACTACCTGTTTTTTTCGGGAGTTAATTCGGTAGTAGAATTGTGTGTAAAAACTTTTTTTTTCGGAATTTACTGTTTCCATAACTCTGATGGGATGCTTCAAAATGCGCATAAAAACAGGATGATGGAAACACGGCTTATGTCAGCTGACTGATGTTTTTTTGTCCCTTGGCTTTGCTTGGCTTGCATCTGATTTTGCACCTGCGAGATAACAGGGAAAATCCCCTGATTTAAATCGTTATATTGTCCTTTACAATAAACAAAAATAATTTCCTTCGTCTTTTCTCAGGGTGGGCTCGTCGAGCTTTGTATGTTACTTATAACTTTTACATTTAGGTCACGGTGCTGTTTACAGGGAATATAACAGCACTTCTATAGATATTCAACATGAAGGTCATAGGCAAAGACCTCATTCATGTGTCGTCATGATTCAGTCCTCATCTAGAATTGTGTTGAAACCGGATCTCTTTCACTCTCATGCACGCTGGAAGAAGGCTGGGAAATCTGAAGGCTTCACAGCTGTGTTTAAAGCCCTTTGACTCGACTTCACAGGGGTCCTGTCCTGTTCCTGCCCCTCTTTTTCCCAGAGCCGCTGTGGTTAGACAGCACTGAGGGTTACGCTGAGCCGCGTGTATGGTGTGGAGTGAGCGAGTTTGTCGAAAAGAATGTAATGACGCGCCACTTAAATGGTTTAATCCATGTTGTAAATGCACCTGCAAGACGCACGTTGAAAACCATTAACACTAGTGAGTGGTGCTTTCCGTTATCAAGTTGTTTTTTCCATCTCATTTTATGGTGTTAAATTACGCAGAACAAGAATCATGCCCCGTTCGAGGGTTCTTGAGTGACAGCGTGTGCAATTATAAGTTGCCTCTCATGTTGCACCGGGCCCTGGAAGATGGAAGGGGGGCACGCGCTAAGATTTTCAATTGCGGAGTATCACGACGACGACCGTGATTGCACTCATCACCATCATCATCCTGGTCTCCTCTACACTTAGGTGGTGACTCAAACAAGAAAAAAGAGGATCCCTTACCTTGGTTTTATTTAGGCATGTGCTGCCAGATTGATTGCTTTCCTTCCACTTTTCTCGTTTTCCACCGGGCTATTGAATAGCTTGGGCGTTCGGATCATTTTGACTCTAATTTGAAGCCTCTCACATTTCCGCGTTAAAAACTGCAGACAGATCAATATGTGGTATGAATTACAGCTCTCTAATGAAAGTGTTGCTGTTATAGTGCCACGAGAGATGTCCGCAGTGATGTCCTGCTTGGGTCGTTTGTTATACGCTCATATCTTTGGAAAACCTTTTCTTTTCAATTGTTTGGACTTGGGTGGTGTCTTGATTTACATCTTAGTGTATGGGATAAATAAGTATTGCTTGTGGAAGCCTTTAACATGAAGGGTTTTAATGCATTAGTTAACGCTAATGAACTGAGCCTTAAAATATGTTGGACTCCTGATGGGTAATGTATACGCCTTTTGCAGTAAAGTATCCAAAATAATCCACTAGCACAGTGTTATGTATTTTGATCATTGTGCATTGAATATTTCCAACATTTGAATGCAGGGAAATTCACAGTTTTAACTAGTTTTACGTAAATCTGTAATATTTATCTTCTTTTTTTTTCGACAGACTAAAAAGAGTGTTTGGGTAAGTTTTTATTTTTATAGCTACATTTTATTCTCATCATTTTTCGTCAACGATATTGCGTGCTGATAAAGTCTTAGTTGTCGTTTAATGGCCTTATTTTTCGTCTCGTCATCGTCTTCGTCCTGGGAAAATAGTCGTTGACGAATATTTTTCGTCATTATTTTCGTTAACGAAATTAACACTACAGACAATATAAATCATCAATATTTATTTATATAGACTAACCAACCATGGGTTAAACAACCAGCTTTTCTAAAGGGCGCATAAGCTATTGCAAGGCAGATATTTCTTAAAATTATAAATCACGGTTTACAAAACATTGATCTTTTGTTTGAGCCTCCAGACCAGCTTGACAAAGAAGACAATGACTATGTTTACATAAGCACCAGTAATGCAATTATTTCCAATAATCAGGGACTCAATCGCAGTAACATATTTACATAACAAGAGAGCACATTTTTTTCTCCCGTTTACATGGTTTTATTAGTCTGATAATTTGCTATAATACACAGCACAAACGATGATCTCAGATACATTGTGTGTTACTGGCTATCATTTTAATATATTTGCATCAAATACCGTTATGTGGACATATTTTGGTTATTCGGTGCCTTGATGAATATAGAAGTATGATGGAAAATGCCTCTGCAACGGTGGTGTATGCTGTCATCACGTTCGCGTTGTTTCTGTGTGAAGACAAGGCAGAGTCTACTGACAGCGAGTTGCGTTGATGATAAAACTTCTTACCATGAATTTGCACTCAAGGTGCATGACAGAAGCAATGGCACCTTGGTCAGAGCAGCATAAATGCGATTAAGGTGTTACATGCCTTCATATTGCGATTAAAACCGGCGTACGCCACATGTTACTTTGAATATGCTTGCTCAACGGTTCAATGGTTATAAGCTTAATCGCATTATTTAGATCAGTGGTTCTCAAACTGTGGTACTTGAAGAGACTCCTGGTGGTACGTGACATGACAGGAAACTGTATATTAATTTTGTGTTTTAAATACAATATCAAATGTTTAATACATGATCGATAAATACGGAATAGCCCAGCACTCCATCATGCCAATTGCGTGAGGAAATCGTGCCACGAGATCTCGTCACACCCCTAATAGGTTTGTAATAACTTTGTGGGGACTTGCAGAAAAACTAAGTTAATAAATCCCCCATAAGAGTAATTTACAGAGCCCTCTTCACAGTGCACTACAGAAAAGTGTTTTGTGTCCACTATTACTGCTGAATAACTTGAAAAACTTTCTTTAGTTAGAAAACAGCTGGTAAATAAAAAAGTGTTTGTATTATTAATAATATATTAGAATTGGAGGACGAGGTGTAAAGATTTTGGATTTGGATTTTTTGGATTTGGATTTGGATTCAATTTATTGTCATTGCACATGTACAAGTACAAGGCAACGAAATGTGACCTCTGCATTTAACCCATCCAGAGAGTAGTGAACACACGTACCCCCGGAGCAGTGGGCAGCTATCACTACAGCGCCCAGGGAGCAAGTAGGGATAAGGTGCCTTGCTCAAGGGCACCTCAGTTGTTACCCGCCGGCCCTGGGAATCGAACCGGCAACCTTCTGGTCATGAGTCCGACTCTCTAACCATTAGGCCACAACTGCCCATGATAAAGATAAAGATAGCTCTACTATTAATTTTAATGTTTATTCATGATATTTTCTATGGTCATTAGGTGGTACTTGGAAAAACTCATTTTATTAAAGGTGGTATTTTGATCTGAAAAGTTTGAGAACCACTGATTTAGATCGAATGATTGCGTTTACATGAGGTAAAGTGTAATCGCAATATTGCCAAAATCCTATTAATCGCATTATGAGGGTGCATGTAAACATAGTCATTGGCTCATTCATGGTCATAAGTTTAAAGTAATAAATAAATAAAAAATAAAAAAGTTACCGAATCGTTTAAAATTGTCATTCACTCTACTTTACACGACTCTAAAATAGTACATTGGGTAAAAAAGACAAGACTTCAGTCCTTCCGCTCATAATTTATGTTAAAGTAATACAGTATTGAAGTATTGCTCGTTTTTTGTTTATGGTAACTAATACATACTAGCAGTGTAAATTTAACTTTATAAAACTGTCAGTTCTGGTCCTTGATTCTGATTGGCTGAGCGGAGTTCTAAGTCGTTATAAAATACCCCAATATATAATGGCTGACCGCACCACATAGCCTAAATATCATTTTATTTACTTTATTTTATGAAACCTTGCAAAGCATATGGAATAACCGTTTTATAAAAGCAATAAGCCCCGCGAAGCAGTGGGTTACAGTGCATTTTATAACAGCTACGGGTTTTAGGCACTCCGCATCGCGTCGTGGGTAAGATAAAATGCACTGTAACCCACTGCTTCGCGGGGCTTATTGCTTTATAATGTATGGATTGAGTCAAGTTTGTCCAAGCTGAAAGTATACTTACAGCTATTAATAATTTTTTTTAAATGGATGAGTTGAAGGCAAATCTGCCAAGAAGTGCCCAGTTTACCTTGAAACTGTGTATAAAGCATTCCAAGTTAGTTAAGAGAACTCCTAGAGAGTGCCGAGCTAGTTGCTTAGTGATGAGGGAGCATGGGGTCTACTATGAAGAAGCGGAAATATAAGACCATTTGATTTGGTCACCACATACAGTGAGGTTTCTAGGATGTAAAGGGAGTCACAATACTTGGATTTAATCTCATAAATTATAATTGAACCTGCATCATGGGGTTTTGTTTGAAACGTAGGTAGCCCATGCCAGCTTGCGTGAATGCTGTTACTAAAGAAAAGGAGAGCAACGCAACTATGAACAAATTATGTTTTTCACTCAAATTGCTATGCTGATGATATAATTTGCAATGAAGTGTCTTAAATTAGAAATTAACACAGGTAGAAGCATTGGCACTAGTGATCTTTTGGAGCCTTCATGTTTCCATTTGTGTTACTTAGGTTTGATCATTTCTTATTATTATTTTGTGCATAATTTCAAGGTGTCCATGGGGTCTTTAAATTTATTGATCAACTTTTAATATTTTTTGAGAAAATTAAGGCCATTAAAAGTATTAAAAAGTCTTAAATGCCATTTTCCAAGGTATTAAATTTTGTATCGTTTTTTCATATATGTCCAAAGTAGGGATGCACCGAATGTTCAGCAACCGAAAATGGCAAAAAAAAGCATGACGTGTTATATGATCAACCCGTGTCGCCAATGTAACCGATTAAAACAAAAAAGTGGCAATGAGGACTTAAAATTAATGGAAAGAGTCTTGAAAAAGGTCTTAAAAAGTATTAAATTTAGCTCCATGATTCCTGTATATACCCTGAATGTTGTGCTTCTGTCTTTACTATAGTATAGAAAAAAATCTTAATCTCTAGACATCAAATAGATTTGAGTGGAGGGCAAAGGGTCTCCTGCATCTCTGATATATATTTCCCGAGAAAGAGACCCACAAATGTCTCCATTAGTTTTAAAAGAGATCTCCATAATGTCACAAACGAAGCTCAGATTTGCCAAGACTGCAATCAATAATTATTATTATGAAAAAATTATTATTATTCCTTGCCAAATGTATCCAAGTTAGGGCTATCAGACGATTAATCATGATTAATCGCATCTAGAATAAAAATTTGTGTTTACATAATATACTGTATACTGCGCATATCAATTTTGTATTTAGAAATGTTCAGGAAATGTTTAATGTATTTATTAATACAAAAAAGTAATTCAGTGTAACAATCTTGTCAGGCATATTTACAACAAAAACCAATTTATGATATATTAAAAAGAATAAGTACTTTCACCCCAAATGCTAATTAGTTGTAATTTTACATTTTTTAAAATGTGCCACTATCCTAGGTTTTGCCCATTTGTCAATACAATTTTTTTACTCATTTAAAGCACAGTGGAATATAATATGCTCCCTTATTCTTTTATACATTTTAAAATGTACAAGTCCGAATAAGCATGTTGTTTGAATTTGTACATAAATATTGTGTTACACTGAATATCAATGTAACATTTGATCATTTTATTCTCCAAAAACACCTTTACTTGCATTTAATGTGCTTTCTATGGACATAAAATTACTTTTGTAAATTTCTTTTGATGGGGACATCTTAACATCTTTGACCCACACACAACTTTTATTCCGGATGCGATACAGCCCAAAGCCTGTTGATTTTACCTATAAATCATTCACTTTACAGATCCATACTTTTGTAGTTTAACAATCATCTCATTTGTTTGTTTTTATTTGTAAAAGCAATTGATTTAGCAGTTGATACTTAAATGAACTCCGTCAAATCTCCTGATCTATGAAGGAGCAATATTTGTGTTCCTATGGGTAAGATCTCATTGAGGTTATTCCACTTGTATTGATAGCTGTAGTAGAAGCTTTCTGGTAAAACCTGCCAGACCGAGGGACTTCTGTCCTGTTCTAAATTTGTCCCTGAAACTTTCTTGACTCCGTATGGGGTGTTCTCCAGAGCCCAGAAAATGATTAATGTCTGTGTGTGCCAAAGCCGTTTCTGTGCATCTGACATGTTGTGCACTTTCTGCGTGGTAGATCTGATTCTAGGTTGTTTGATGTAACATCTGTTTTTTTTACTCCATTTAGGTTATTTGAAGATGTTAAGTCACATTAATGCAGACAGGCTGGCATTTACGGACCCCTTTTAACCTTGACTTGGCAAGGGTTGTGGGAGGGTTGTCGTGTCTGGTTATGAATATTTCAGGCGCGTTTTAAAAAACATGGTTGCCTTCTGGGAACTTAATATTTTAGGTGGTACAAACAGCACAGAAGAGTGTGTTCATGTGTCATACTTCTCGACTGCCTGCATGTGTCTACATGTGTGGTAAGTATTAGCCAAGCATAGTTTGCTTGGAATCAATGAAATTGTTTCAGTAGTAGTTTCCGTAATATTCATAAACGCCTCTGATAAATGAATGTGTGTCGTAAAAATGAAAAACAAAATAAACAGAAAAGGGCATCTTAAACGCATTCTACTTTGAACATTTGCTAAAGTGTCAAGAGATCAGTCATGCAAGACAGTGGCCTTTAAAACGTGTTGCAATTCATTTTTGTTTGTGTTGCGCAACCTTATTATTTCCCTATTATGCACAATGTGCTTGTGGGTAGAATTCAATGCCTGTAAATAAGTACGACTTCTCATAAAGTGGCCCCGTCCAAATGAGATCCATTACATTTCATCTGGATGCTCATTTCTCAAGGTCGACGTCCGTTTAAAACAAAGCATCCAGGTGTTGCTGTTATATAATCTGATTGCTCGTAGCCTCATACCTTCAGAGAGCGCTTTCTAATTACCTTCTAAAAGCAAATAGGATGTTTACGCCCCTGGCAGCCCATAACCCTCATCTCCTGCGCTGATTCCATCTCTGAAAAAGTCTGCAGGCCGGGCTCGCAGATTAGCTATTCAAATGGATGCATCACAGTTCTGACAAAATGGATGAAGAGCAATATTCTCGCAAATGGTCTCCGAAGTGACGCGCAGCCTTTAAGCATAGGTGTAAATATATGATTCATCATCTTACTTGATAGCTGTTTAGCGTTTGCCAAAAGAAGAGATGTATATTTCCTCCTCAGAGCTTCTATTATTCCGTCAGATTAGTGTAGATTGTAATGTTAAACGTTCAGAGGCGCACCAGACAGGAATGGATGAATAATGGATGGGAAGGAATGTGGCTTGTTGCTAAGGGAGGTGCGAATTAAACCATAACTTTTACAAGCTGGCCTCTTCCCATCATTTCAAAATAACACTTCACGCCTTCATATCAACAGATTTTCTATCTTCCTCTTTTGTGAAATGCAAACGCTCATAAGCATGTGCCTGACTGTCACAGTGCACACTAGGGGTGTAACGATACTTTGTATTACGATATTTCACGATGCAAAAATGTTACGATGCGCATCGTAGAGAGATGGGGATATTTTACGATATGTTTAATTCTATTCGTTCAGTGGTCAAGACGCTACCTACTCTGCGCCAGCACGTCACGTGTGCTTATCTCACATATGCAGTAGAGAGAGAAGTGTCTGTGAGAAGGGAAAGCACAAGACACAATCGGTGATTCCAAGTGGTTTACAAAGCATCATATTTTCCTTCACAATCGCTATTAAAACACAGTAAACTTGAAGCGTGACTGCAGGAGAGTCACTCTGAAACTCATTACAAAGGCAGCACAAACGTTTTTAAATGCTAATGTTAATTTATCCACTAACGTGAGTTGCTGCGTAACGTGATATGCAACTCTGCTCAACTTTATTTATATAGCGCTTTTTACAATTTTCATTGTTGCAAAGCAGCTGTACATGAGACATATTGACTATAAGCAAAACAATTAAAGTTGTACCTGTAAAAACAAGAAAAAGGTGAAAACACAGAAGACAGACATACCCACATACAAAACACTCCACACACACAATATGCACACGTACTAACACACATAGACACACACACACGGACGCGCAGACACACACGTACAAAGACACGCATGCACACACACAGACACGCATGCACACACTAGGGCTGAAACGATTCATCGAGTTACTAGAGTAATTCGATTACAAAAAATCATCGAGGCAATTTTTGTTGCCTCGAAGCTTTGTTCAATCCATTTAACTACAGTACACAAGGAGCACTGCGTTTCCCCACGGACCGTTATTACTAACGCACAGCCCGTTAAACTCTATTCATGTTACAGGGCTCTCAAGGGTCCCGCATTCACCGTGAGACACACGCATTTTAGTCTGTTCACACGCTCACACGTATTTCTCATGCTGATAAATAAGTGATAGCTTATTGAAACGGTGAACTGCCATTTTACTTGGTTTTAGTCTATTTTGCGAGTGAAACTTGTTTTCCGGCTGCATTGAGTCCATCAAACTAGATGCGGACTTGTGGACGCCGAATCCTGTTATTTACACATGCCATCTGTCTGTTCTGCGTGTCTGAGTGAATGAACTGCACAGTTTTAACGTGCTACACGTTTGTTTGCGTCTGTGCTTTATAAGGTCATGAACTTCATCTCCAGAGTTACTCTGAGAGTTTATTTCACTAACATTTTATTGTTTGAGTGAAGAAACAGACATACTAAAAAATAAGCGACTTCCGACAACCTGCCAAAATAAAAGTCCGGTTAACTCTGTATTTTATGTGGACAAATATATTACTATTTAATAGTAAAAAATGAAACTAAAACTAATTTAGATAAACTAAATGCATCATGCATACGCTGAAGTTAGTAGTTTACCTTTGAAATTATTCTTTCTATTTTTATTAATGTTTCTTATTTATACATTTGTATTATATTGCATTTTGAATGTAATATGGCAATGTAATGTATTAAATGGGTTAACTTTTCACAGATATTAATGTATGCAATTTCAGCAATAACATTTTTATTTTTCTAAAAAGGAAAACTAATTAGTTGTTCATTTTAAGAGACCTGTCTTATTTTCTCTTGTATATGTAGTATTGCTCTTTAATAAAGAAAAAGTACTTATTATCCGAATACCCGATTAATCGATGGAAAAATCAGTAGAATACTCGATTACTAAAATAATCGATAGCTGCAGCCCTAGCACACACACAGACATGCACGCACGCACAGTGAGAGCACACTCTTAAGTAAAACTTAAAAAACAAATTCTAAAGCAGCCCCCCCGGTCAGGCAAATAGTGAAAAAAAACAGTATGCAAACTGTGGCGAGGAACCCAAAACTCTAATCGAGAAAAAAACCTCAGGAGAACCCAGGCATAACCAGGGGATTCCAGTTCCCCTGTGGCAAAAGCTGCTGCCTCTGCACAAGCTCGACAGTGCTTGCACAACAAGGCTAAATAAAAATAAATAAACTAATTTAAGGTAAATTATAGTTTTAAGATTATCATTAATAATCTAATAGCATTTGAAATTTTGTGGTGAAGACGTGTCAGAGCTTCTTTATCCAGCTCTATCATCTCAGCTCTTGTCAGGTCGCCGCTTTCCATTCTGTGCTCTACCATCAGGTCAGGCCATGAACTGCATCCTTGTCGCTGTGGTAACCTTGGAACAATGAGACAAGACTGGTTGAGAGTAGAGTAGAGTACGCCCTTTACTGAACGAACGAGTCAATTGAGTCAAAAGACTGAATGAACTCAGGGTCTAATATTCTCTGTATTACAACAATGCATTACCCCTAGTAGTTACTCAAGTTTTCTGAAAAATAAAGGTAATGACTAGGGCTGTGTATTGGCAAGTGCCTCCCGATACGATACATATCACGATAGATGGGTCACGATACAATATATTGCTATATTTCGATACAATACAATTTGCGATATATTGCAATACTTTAAATAGAAAATGTAAAAAGTAGAGCTAGAAATACAACATGCTGTGCACCACCGGGGGTTTTCTGTAAGGATAAGTGTAAAAACATCCCTTACCTCTGCAGAGTGGCCATGATGTGCGATGCATGGACCTTTAGATCAGAGGTTTGGGTTCTCAAACTGTGGATTGCGCCCCTCAAGTGGGTAGCACAGGGGAATAAGGTGGCTCACGCAAGTCACTTGGCTGTTGTGGTGCATTACAGTTAAAACAATGAACATGGGCAGTATAAAACCTCTCGTTCATTACGTGCTCTAAATGTGCTGGTGTCACATCCGTGAAAGCACAATAAATGTCATTGTTACTTTTCTTAATAAACTTTTTGTCTAATGCACTGCAGTAACCAAGTGACTTGTGTCATGACTTGCGAAGCCTACAAAACAGCATTATTTTATATAACTCATTACTCCATGACTTATTTTGAAAACCAAAGCACACCCACACACATGTATATGACATGATTTAAAAAAAATATCGATAGTAGAGGTATCACTATCACATTGCGATAGTTACATGTATCGATATTTTTGCACAGCCCTAGTAATGACCAGGTTTAATTTAATTCCAAGGTTAAGTAAATTGTCGAAACAGTTACATCTTTATATGGAACATTTAATTACACCAATTAAATGAGTTAATCCAGATAGATTTTAGTAGACTAATATAATGTAGATTTTGTCGACTAAAAATAGACTAAAACTATGATAAACTGGGATGACTAAAAATAAATTGCATTTTAGTCAAAAGACTAGGTAGGACTAAAACTAAATCAAAATTTGTTGTCAAAATTGACACTGATCTTAATTCTAATTTCAGTTAAGCCTTAAAATGTTCAAATTCTTTATTAAGTTGTATGTGCAACAAAATAAGTTACTGAAATTGTTAATATTTTGAAAATAAATGTTATTTGAATTTTTTATTTTGTTCAAAATATCGAGATGTGTATTGTATCGTGAACCAGCATCGAGATATGTACCGAATCGTGAGCTGAGTGTATCGTTACACCCCTAGTGCACACTAGGGCTGTGCCGATAAACGATATCATATCGAATCGCGATAGAATGTATTTCAAAAATGATGATAAGCTATTGGCATTTTGACTCGATATGGATTAATCTTACAGTCTAACAGAACGCAGAAATAAACGCAACAACAGTCAGTCAGCGTGCAGCTTTTATCATGCGCGTCAAAGTACAAAGTCCATTTCATACTGCACTTGGCAAAGAAAACTCAACATGAGGAGGAAAACATGACTGGAAGCGCAAACAAAGGTGAAACTAACCTCGAGTTGTCATCACGCGGTTTATCAAGTGTCTTTTTTTTTTCCGCAATCGAGGTTAAACAAAACAAACTTGAGGCGCAATTGCAAGCGAGTTACTTCGAAACTCAAGCACAAACATTTTTATATCCATCGTTAACATATCTGCTAACATGAGCTGGTGCATATGATACAAACCAGCGCTGCCCTGTACAGATTAGAGATGTAATGAAGTGAGTTTGTGTGCACATTAAAATATTGAACCTTGCATGTAAGATGCTTGCATGATTAAAGAAATGTACTACAGTTTATGTGAGATGTCTTTTTGAAAGACTAAGGTTCACTGAATGCATTGAATGAATCCCACTACTCGAGCAAGACATTATTGCAGCGTTATGTATGTGCGCAGGTGCTGAGCCAATAGCGTTCGAATGTACACAGTAACGGAGCCCTTTCATTGGTTGAATGTACTGAATGAACACCCCCTGTACTTAACGAGTCAACTGAGTCAAAATGAGACTGAATGAACTGGTACATGTTGTTTATGGCCTAATATCCTCTGTGTTGCAACAGTGCATTCATTTAATTGAATTTTAACTGGTTAAAGGTTAACTTTTGTTAATAAACTGTATTTAAAATAGATTATTTTAAATACAGTTTTTTAATTAAATATATATCGAAATAAATATCGTTATCGATCAATATAGAAAAAACCTATCGAGTTTACTTTTTTGCCATATCGCCCAGCCCTAGTGCACACTAACAATTCTAGTGAGATTTCACTGCTCAACATACCAATTTCGATTACACAACATGCTGTTGAATACAGATGTTTCAATTAAAATGTATGTTATATATGAAAGTTATCTCACACCATGCCAGATGTATATGACTGCCTTTCTTCATCTGAACACAAATGAATATTTTTATTAAAAATCCTGTCATACTGTCGTCTGGCAAAGCTCCAAAAAACACATACATCCATCATTACAGTAATCCAAATGACAGTAGTTGGCAAATTAATAAACAATTCTGTCATCATTTACTCACCCTCAAGTTGTTTCAAACCCGTATACATTTCTTTGTTCTGTTGAACACAAAAGATATTTTAAAGAATGTGGGGAAACTAAACAGTTCTGGGGCACCATTGACTACCAAAGTAGTCCTACTATAGTAGTCATTTGTGCCCAGAACTGCTTCTTCATTACAAACATGCTTTCAAATTTGTTTCTTTGTGTTCATCAGAACAAAGAAATGTATACAGAACAACTTAAGGGTGAGTAAATAATGACAGAATTTTTTGGGGGGTGAACTATCCCTTTAACTATTCATATCAATTAAGTTGAATTATATTTGTAAAATGGGCCTAATTATTTTCACTAAACGGTAATAAAAAGCTGTGTGTTTTCTTCCTTTTGGTGTTGTTGGTTGTGTAGAATATTAGGAACATAACAGACTTTGTCAAGTCTGTAAGGCTACATTTACACTGCATGAGATTTGTGTGTGAATTCTGAAATAGCTGTCTGTTAGTCAGATACCACACAGGCACCAAATTGACTCTGTACTTGGTACCATCAGTATGTAAAGTGATATCTTTATTTATTTTTAGTGTTAATTTGCTACCGGCGCTTTTGACATCACTAATGCCCCCACAGCTGGTGCGTTGGAGACCATCAACACCTTTTTTTTTTCTTTGTCCGTCCCTCCACTGTTCTTTCTCAGGGATGTGGTGCAGATGGTGGCTTTATATCTGGTTGCTGGTTTAATCTGAGTTGGTTTATTGAAGACATTTTCCCAGCTGGATGGAGGCAGCACATTTGTACGGCTCACATCCATGTGATCAGTGCTGAACGGTTGCCAGATCAGAGGTGCCCGAAAGACAGAGCTGGACCGGGCAATCAGAAACAGACCTTTAGAGATGCTAAAGCTGAGCTTGTGTAAAAATGTCTGCCAGTGGATTGGTTTACTGGAGTGCATTAGCAATGTAGATGAAGGGTTCAGGTTAATGGGTTCAGTGTGCGACAGCTAGCATGTGTTTGCTCATCAATCTGCTCACTCCATTTTCCTCGTACATGCAGTCAAATGACCTCGGAGCCGTTTTCCTCACATCGCTGCACTGCGGCAGGGAGTCTTTCACAGGGCATTGCCTGGTCATCCATAATGGGCAGAGGTGTAAATGCGAAACGGGGTCATCCGGAGACAGACTGGATTGAGACCAGCACTCTCAAGGTTGTCTGCTCAAAAATCTCTCGCTTATCTCTCATGTGCTCAGTCCTGCTTCTCGTCTTGTATATCGATTGCCCTCCACAAGGACAGAACAAGCCTCGGGTGCAAACGTTTGTCTTTGGTGAAATTGATGAAACGGTTGTGGGTTTGTCAGCATGGCAGAAAAAACTTTCCAGACAGACCCACCAAGAGCTTTGTGGTTTAGCGTTGATATACTGTTTGCTCTTGTAGAAGTCACTAGACGGTATAAATTTAATTTCAGAAACAAAATTGTGTTTATTAGCTGAAATCCTGGTGAACTACACTACCCATAATCCTGTAGCAAGCTCGACCAATCACGTGATTTGTTGTTACAGTGGTTACAGAAATCGCTGTGAAAGGTAACAACCACACCCATGAAACATATTTGGCAATCAGGGCTCCAGACTAATGTTTTTTCACTAGGAGCACTGTAGCCCCTGACTTAAAATTTTAGGAGCGCAAGCAAAAATTTAGGGGCACACCTTAAAGGTCACATATTTTGCAAATTTCACTTTTATAATGTGTTAAATCATTAATACGTGTCCACAGTGTCTGCAAACAAGCAGTCTAAACAGTAAAAAATGTGCTCACTCCTTTTTTAATAATTTGCGTAATTCAAAAACCCTGTTGGTAAAAGCAAAGATTTGAATTCTGCCATTAATGTCGTCACTCAATGGCAAAGCCCGCCCAGCAGTGGTGACGATCTGCCCTATTTGCTTAGACACAGTCCCATGTGGGAAGTACAACAGTCGCCATCGTTAGATCGTCACTGGAGCTACACAATTTCTGCGTCACGGAGGCACTACAGTTGTTCTGTATTAGGATGTACCGACCAGCATAACTGTCTCCATAGACTCCCGCAAGCTGAGTTATAGAGAACAGCATGGTTCAATTTCATTTATGAAGGCAATGTCCCGCTGAGAATCGGTAAAGTATTTCACGTTTCCGCCATTTCATGCCGGTGTTCACGACTGAGGGCCAGTACAACGCTGGACTTTCAACGAGGTTGCTACTGAAACCGGGAGCAATACCAACACTTCGTGCCCAGTCCTCTTATCCAGCAGAAGCAGTATCACACCTCATATTGTTGCTGATTAGTCTTTCAAAATTGCCACTCTTAATGGGCTTGTTGTCGCGCTATATTGGTAATGTTGCTAACAATAAAAGTACAGCGTCTAACTGTATTGCTGCTGCCCTCACATGCTGTCGGGCTTATCGTAAACAATACGTAAAGTAAGTGTGACAGTACATGATTGTAGTAACGCTAAACTATACCTGCTCGACCTCCATGCAGCATTTATTCTCTGGCTCTGTAGTCATTTTACTGCAATTCCCACACGAGCACCTGCACAGCGATTTATACATTATCATGACGGACCATGCTAATGCTTATCGATCACTTGAAGAACGTTAATTTCACAATAACTGCAAAATTACAACTAACCATTCGGAAACGTCCTGTTCAATTCTTAAGGTTGTCACCTCTTGTGTCTCTCCATCAGTGTCAGACCCCGGTTCGTACATATAGGGCTGAACACCACTAACAATTACTGACATTTTGATGTTTTGTTTTGACCGGTACGCATCAGCACGAGTTCCTGAAACTCCGCCTTCCTCTGGAGAGGGGGCTGGGACGAAAAGCTCATTAACATTTAAAGAGATATAAGCAAAATCGGTGCGTTTTTACACACACTCAAAAACGGGCAACTTCAACATTCTATAATAAATGATCCGCTGGGTATTTTGAGCTAAAACTTCACATACACACTCTGGGGACACCAGAGACTTATTTCACATCTAGTAAAACCATTCGAACAACCTCTCCTTTATATCAGCCTGCAATGCAATTATTCACATTTTCCCCAAAATAACTGTATTACTGATACTGACAAATAAGTTCCTTGATGACAGCAGATTTGGTTCTGCTTATTTAAAAAGAGGCAGAGTCTACAGAGAAGCTTTGTTATTGATTGGTGCTAAATAGAGAGTAGGGATGCACCGAAACGAAAATTCTTGGCCGAAGCCGCACATGATGTGAAACACTTGGCCGAAGGCCGAATAATACCAAACACCGAACATGTTTTTTTGCATTTCTTCTATTTATAAAGCCATTTTTTTCACTATTGCACAAACTGAATAGTCAAAATGTGCTTTTTATAATTTGTCTTGCTTTTCAATAAAATACAATACAACTTAATATAAAATTGAGCAAAACAAATTAAACAAAAAATTGAGCCCTCAAAACAGAAACACAAAACAGTTCATTAAAAAGTGTCATTCCACATTAGGCCTATAAGCTAAAAATACGAATAAACTAAAACTGTTGGATTATTATAGGCTACATTGCAAAATGATTTGAGAAAAAAAAAACATCCAATGCAAGCAATTCTGACTGATGCTGACTGACAACCATGTTCACATCTCTCCTCCAAACTCCGCCCACAAAAGCTGACTGTTCTCTCAGAAGGTGCACTCATGGCCGGCATGCACAGAACATACTTTAACAAGTTGTTTAGTACGGGGAACTGTGTGCACGCGACCACTGTATGATGTCGCGAGCGGCGGGGCTACTGTCAGACAGCCCGCTTCCGTCTAAAGTAAAGTTACCGACCGGTAAAGACACTTTCATTCGGAAAGTCCCGTGCTGTGTCTTTCACTGACACTTTAAAATGCTCCGCGCACACACACACGCACACACACATACACACACACACATGCACTGGCAAAATGTTTGCAGCAGTAATAAAGCGCACAGCTCTCTCTCTCTCTCTGGCCGAACACCGAATTTGCGTTTTTCGATTGATCGATCAGCATGACCAATCCCGGCTTTCTGCTTGTGTGTACAATGTGATTTGAGCGGATCACATCCGCTCAAACTGAGGCCCTGTCCACACAAACGCAGGTATTTTCAAAACTGCAGGATTTTCTATGCGGTAGAAACCAAACTTTTTTGAAAACTCCCTCTGCATGTAAATAAACATGCATGTAAATAAACATGCATGTTTTTTCTAATAAGCTTGGTTTTATTTCATTATAATAATATTATTTGTCATATTATAACTTATGTTACGCTATTCTGTTTGTTTTATTTATTTCTATCTCTTAAATTGTGTACGAATATAAGATATGCTAAATTGGCCACAAAACAGCCATTCGGATAGTGCCAACAGTGTGCAGAACAAACCGAAAACTAAGCAAACTGACACTCAAAAATGGCCCGACTACTGACCGTCGGCTTGATGCTTCTGGCTTAATGAAAAATGAATCGGACTTGGCGTGTAAGTCCCCTCTGTCTCCTCCACTGCCTCAGCCCTGTTACGTTCTTCTGTCTATGTGTACACAGTCTCTTTCCATTTTCTTCCTTTAGCCTTACCCACCCCAGACTTATCAGCTCGCATCAGGGCTTTTTTGTAGGTTTATGCTCTTACAATGTGTGTTTGTTTGTGTAGATTTTATCCCAGCTCAATGGAAGGAAATGGTCATGACGGTTACTAATCATGTTCATGTGGTTGTCTGCTGTCAACAATTAGATACAGACTGATATAGTTCTGGGTAAGTTAACTTGCCAGTAAACTGTAATGCCAGGTGTTCACCAAAGTGTTTATTTTTTTCTTGAGGTCAGCATAGTTTTTCATTTGCAATGGAAGAACAGCAGCTGGCATTTTATTCTACGCTCAATGCTGCTTTAACAGCGCAGGAGTGGAGGGACGTATACCACAACTAATAACCGGCACATGCTACTTGTATCAGCGTACAATGATGGAAAATGCAAGTTAACATTTCTGTCTCAGATTCTGTACCAGATGATATCCCCAGACTACAACAACAATAATATTTAATCTAAAACTATTTTAAACAGCTTTTCCCCACCTTTTTAAGTAGCCTATTGCAATTACCAAATGCAGTTTATAGTTAAAAATGGCGACTAATCAGAGCTTAAATATAATCTATCTCAGAATGTATATGCATTTTAAAATCAACATAAAATCTAAGTTAAACCCGTTTAATTTTTATTCTATGCTTTTGGCCTGATAACAGTGGCATTTCATAAACACTTATGATTGTTATAGGATTTTTGTTCACCTGTATCTCTCATTTACAATTAAATTTTAGATTAAAAAAATCATTATAATTTATTTTTTGTGTGACCTGTTCTTCATAACAGCTCTGAACATTCTCGCTACACCCAGATTACAGATGTGTACTTCATGACTCCATCACACATTATCTTATTCCAGTCAAAACACAAATTAAAATGCAATAATATGTTGTCAGGCAGATTTTTATTTGAAGTCTAGCAAGACTAGAATAACTAAAAGCAAAATATATTTTGCACAGCCACATCAGGTCATATTTAGATAAGGGCACCCTGTTGTAAAACAATACAGATTAGTATGGTTTCCATTAGGGATGGGCGATATGGCCCTAAAACTCTATCACGATAATTCCTGGTATTTGTTGCGATAACGATAAAAATGCCGCTATATCCATAACGCCATCCACCACTGTTTTTTGCGTCAAGTGATAGTAGCTGCATGTTGTCTAGACCCTCAGAAAAACAAATATTATCAAAAAGTAAAACTTACCCCAAATCAAACAGCTCCTAAAATATACCTACAGTATTTTTGTAAATATAAAATATAATAGTGAGATTAGACTTCAAAAGGTTGTAGTAAAGAAAAGTTAAATGAACTAAAGCTCAATAAACACATCATGTCATACCTAAAACTGTATATATTCTATTGTTGAGTGGAAACAATCGATCGCATTACGCTGTCAATCACTCTCTCTTGAACTGTGTGAACCTTCTCTTCTCAAAGCAACATACACTGAATCTGTCTATGACTCGCGCTACAGAAAGAGAACAGAAAATGCGGATAAAAGAAATCTAATTAAATAATCCATTGTATTGTATTGTATTGTGTAACGTATTATGACTATCAACGAATACTTAACAAACTAATTAAGTAAAACGAAAGTGAAACTAAACATTAACTCAGATGCATCTACAGTGCCAACCTAAACGAGATTTAGAGCTCGTCTTTTAGTGCAAACTCTTTCTCAGCTTCACGTCCGCCCTCCGCTATTATGGAGGACTAAACCTGCAAAAATTATAAATAAATGAATGTATAAATAAATAAATATATAAACGAATAAATGTAATAATATGAAAATAAATACAGGAATGAATGGTTTGATAAAAAAAAATAATTCGTTTTAGCTATTATTGATCTTAGCTTTAACTTTTCATTTTTTAAATTGATTTATTATTTTTTGTGTCCATTTTTAATTATTTTTAATTATTATTATTTTTTATTTTTAGATTATTTTATTTATCCTTTCCTTTTATTTTTACATTTATTTATTTATACGTTTATTTATTTTTATATTTATTTATTATCGCATGTATTTATTTCCACTTTTATTTATTTATTCTTGTATTTATTCTTACTTTTCTGTGTCTTGTATGATAATTAGATGGGTTGGTCTTGCCTACTATTGGTTCAGCGTAGATTGAAGCGTTTGATCGATTACTCTTGACTTGTTTTGGACTAACGTCACGTCACTCACTGATCGTTTGCTTCGTGTATAACGTTTATGGCGTGCGCACAATTAGCTAGAGAGTTACAGCATTTAGCCAATGAAGTCGATAACCATGCATCAAATGACTATGTGTCATTCAGATTAGGTGCGTTTATTGAAGATTTATTACAGATTGACGGAGAGATAAATGACAAAGTTCTTCAAAATCTGTGCGAGTCAGGGGGTGCTAAGGTGGTGACCAAGTTCCGGTTACAGGTCCTCTGCCAAAGAGGTGCATGAACGACCTCAGCAGATTCGTCGATTCTGAAAGCACAAGACGACTTGATATTAAGATGTCTAATAAACACAGACTTTCTTGTTACATGATTTTGACATTCTTGTTAATATTGCAAATTATTGGTATGATCGCCCGTAACGGCTGAAGCGAGGTGAAAAAATAAATAAAGCGATTTGACACGGGATTCGTACCCATACAATAAAGTGAGGCAGCGTGTCACTACGGTAACAATCACACTAAACTATTTCGCAATGCTAGCTGCTGCGGATCTTTGCAATAATATCAAGATGTCACGCAATAATATCAAGATGTCACACAACAATATGCAGCTGGATGAATCAAGGGAATATGCCCGTTTTAACTTGTGACCTCTGTGTTATTTATCTCTTATGAAATGTAGTTTACGAGTACCGTTTAGTAACCACGTCTTTTTAGAAGGAATGGTTTCCATTTGATGGCCCCTGTAGTGAAAGAACGATGCTCATTACCGTGTTAACCTGTGACTTAAGTTCACTATGTCTCAATTCATTTACATTATGTTACATCATGTTACATTAAATCTTTACGCTTTTTCTAACCGAAAGGCTGCTTATAACTATCACTTAGACAAAGCGTTAGCTTGCGACTTCGGTTTACAAGCTCATCTGTGTAGTTAAACCTTATTACATTTTGTGCTTTATGAATTTCACCAGTTGAAATGTAACGCCACCATAGCACCCTCTGACTCGCAAAGATTTTGAATGTGCTGCAAAGAGCCTAACAACCGAGGGAGAACTTTTGTCATTTATCTCGCCGTCAATCTGTAATAAATCATCAATAAATGCATCTAATCTGAATGACGCACAGTCATTTGATGCATGGTTATCGACTTCATTGGCTAAATGCTGTAACTCTCTAGCTAATTGTGCGCCCGACATAGTTACTTAACGTTATACACGAAGCAAACGATCAGTGAGTGACGTGACGTTAGTCCAAAACAAGTCAAGAGTAATCGATCGAACGCTTCAATCTACGCTGAACCAATAGTAGGCAAGACCAACCCATCTAATTATCATACAAGACACAGAAAAGTAAGAATAAATACAAGAATAAATAAATAAAAGTGGAAATAAATACATGCGATAATAAATAAATATAAAAATAAATAAACGTATAAATAAATAAATGTAAAAATAAAAGGAAAGGATAAATAAAATAATCTAAAAATAAAAAATATAATAATTAAAAATGGACACAAAAAATAATACATCAATTTAAAAAATGAAAAGAAAAGTTAAAGCTAAGATCAATAATAGCTAAAACGAATTATTTTGTTTTATCAAACCATTCATTCCTGTATTTATTTTCATATTATTACATTTATATATTTATTTATTTATACATTCATTTATTTATAATTTTTGCAGGTTTAGTCCTCCATACGCTATACCCGTTTTCGTATTATGAGCTGTGAATGGGTCTCACAAAGAAATAAGTCATCAACTAGAATTTATCGTTTATATCGCGGGAAGTCTAATTCCTATCGTGTGGGGAATTTCTACCGGTATATCGCAAACGATATAATATCGCCCATCCCTAGTTTCCATTACAAATACCACCATGAACCATCAGCTGTTTACCATTAAAAGAATTACAAAATTCCTTTATGGTGTTTTTCGTCTTTTCGTGTTTCGGTCTTCAGATGTAATGGTGTTCTGTTGGTTCCCATCCCGCCAGTGGGACCCATCATATTACCAGAGAACTAGAAAGACCATTATAGTTTCTATTAAAAGCAATACAATTGTTATTATAATCTTTAAATCCATTTAGAATTTGTGTGATGTTTTTTCCACCCTCATTACCTTTACTTGGGTATTTGTCCTAGTGCTGTTGTCTTCTAAATGCTTTAGCGGTGACAGATCTGCTTGATTTGCATGTATGGGTCAGGGCTTGTAGTGTACTGAGGTGGGTTGTTGAATCCACTTTGTTTCTTCTTACAACAAAAACGTACACATAACAGAACTTCATGTGCTTTGGAATTCGTAGAAAGGGTTTCACGGGGTAAGAAGCTTATGACATGGCATCACTTGCTTTTGTTTTAGTTCAGAAGGCTGTTGTTTTCTCTAATTGGTGTCTTATTGTCTTTCAGGGACTGACAAACTCTTTGAGAATAAATGGAGTCAAGGATATAGGGAACAGAAAGAGGTAAGCACGTGTTTGGTTTTTGTTTTCGGTTCTGTCACACAGTGTAGAAGTTTTTCAGTTTCTGTACTCAAAATAGATGACTGAAAGAACACTATGAAAGCAACTGTTTTCATATCTCAATTGAGATTAGCTGTTAAAGAATAGAAAAACTAGAACTAAGGGTGTTTTGGAGAAAGAGGGGTCTCAAGGGACACAGCCTTCTCTCATAGGAAAGAGAACAGAAAACTTTGTTTTTAAATAGAGATCGAATGAGATACTCTCCGGATGCTTTGACTGAGTGACTGTTTTTTAAATCACTTGTGTCAGCATTGTCAGTTTTTAGCACCCTTTCTTGCAGCGTTCTCGACGCGACAGTGGTGAAAAAATGTTTATGTACCACAGAAATGATTAGGATTGACATGTTTATAGGTATTCATATATCCTATTCATTTTTAACACAACCTGCTTTTTTCTGTTTTTAAAAGAAATGAATGTGTGAATTTATTTGCATGGCAACTAAATTGTCTGTATTGACATTTCATGAAAAGATGTAAAAGTGTTTTGGGAACATGTTTTAATTTAAATCCAAGTATATGTTGAATTTATCCTGTTCTTTGTGCATCCTCTGTGTTGCCATATGTATAAACATTGCTTTTAGCCGCATATACATGTTTCTCTAACAGTTCATTGGTTCAATAGTTCAGTGTCATTGGCTCAAGACCATTTTTATGACCATCAACAAAAATAAGGGCCCCGTATGTGCTGATACAAAATCATACCTGAAGTTTTCAAAAACAACACTGCCGGCAACACAGCCGTTGAGGGCAGAGATAAGCAACATTGAGAACGCTTGCCAAATTATTCATTTTCAGGGCGTTTTCACACCTGTGTATCGATTGCTTTGTTCTGAAACCGGGGGTTAAATCGCTACAATATTGAAATTTATTTTAGTTCTGTTCGCATCCACAAGGCAATATTTCCAAACGGACCAAACTTTGTTAATAAAAGTCACGTGCGAGTAAACTCTCCTTCGATTGGTCAGAGTGCATCTGTTTATTTCCGGCCGGTAACGCGAGTGATGATGAGCGTCAGCTGCGCGTTGCACCGGTCTCGCGTCTCTCACGGCGGAGCTCGAGAAGCATAAAAGGAGGAGAAGGATGAGAGAGAACCAGGCCTGGATTTTATGTTATGTTTTATTGTGTTTGTGTGGCCGGCAGTCGACCGTGAGGGAGCTGTCGGCACTTTACTTTCGGGTTGTTGTTTGTTTATTTTATTAAAAGTTTGGTTTAACGTTCGCCGGTTCCTGCCTCCTTCCTTTTTTACTTTGAACATTGTTACAGGGAGCCATTAGCAAAACAATCCCTTTTGCATCACGCAACTTTATATAATTACCCGTCATACATTGTGATACAGTCTGGTTCGTTGGTCCGTTGGGTCGGATGGCTTTCACACATCTACCGAATCGCTCCAGAGTTCGTTTGCAATCGGGTCGAGACCACCTTGTTCAGGCGGTCTCGGAGCCATTTTTTGGGGGCGGATCCTAGCGCGATTGCCGTGTTCACATATGCCTAAACGAATCGAACCAAGAGAGAAAACGCACCAGGTTCCGAAACAAACCCTTATGTGTGAAATTTTAACCAGTGTTGTGCAAGTTACTTCAAAACTGTATTACATTACAGATTACTTGTTACTGTTATTTAAAAGTAATCCCTTACCTTACAATATTACTGTCTCACAATTGTAATACTTTACATGACTCCTCTATTACTTTTGAGTTACTTTCACCAAAATAACTACAGAAGTAGAACTTAACATTCTAAAATAAGTCTTTGTATTTTTGTATTTTCAAAATACAAAATACTTTTTGCCAATCAACCACTTTAGACTGCTGATTTCTTGAATTAACTAAGCTATACACAAATAAATACAAAAAATACTAGATTAAATGCATTTAAATACAAAATACTATTACAAAATAATAATATTTTGTATTTCAAATGGATGTATTTGAAACACTGCCCATCCATGCAGTCTAATAAGGAGGTTGGTTGGCAAAAAGTATTTTAGTTTGAAAATACAAAAATACTAAGATTAAACGCATTTAAATACAAAATAGTCCCATCCCATCACTGAACTAGATTATATAGAATTCTAGCTAGTCATCATGTAAACATTAGCATACCTTGTCATTGCTGCTGGTCACAGGGATCTTGCTAACTAGCTTCCTGAAATCAGCCCAATGACCCCTCAAAACCCGCCCAAAAGGAATGAAAACTAGCCCAATTATTTTCCAGGGTCAATTCAGAGTTAACAACTGCCAAAAGCAGTTTCTATTGCTATATTTACTTATCTGAATGGTTTCCTAGGTATTGTATATATTTTTTGTTCTGATGAACTCAAAAGATGTTTTAGGGGATTTCGGAAAGCAAACAATTCTGGGTCACCTCTGACTACCATTATAATATTTTCTGCTATGGTAGTCAATGATGCCAAATAATTTTCAGTTGCTAACATTCTACCAAATATCTTTGTGTTCAACCGAACAAAGAAATTTATACAGGTTTGGAGCAACTAGAGGGCGAGTAATCCATAACAGAATTTTCATTTTTGGGTGTCCCTTTAAAAAAGATAAAAAAGATTAGTTGTTCTAGACTGCGTATAGCGCTGCTCAAACGTGATATTTGGCAGCCGGAAGAATCAACTGTTGTACACTCACGCATGATTTCTTTCATTGATTAACGTGACACGCACCTTACGAAACATCGGTAAAAGCATAATTCGGATGCATTGTCTAATACCACCGCTATATTTTCCTCTTTGGTTGAGCTGAGCTCCCGCGTCCCTCCCTGTACTGTAGCCTGCCTTAGTGCTCGAATTGAGTCAAGTCTTATGGGGGTCCCCACCATAAGATTTTTTTTGGTGGGGGTTAGTCTCGCAATATACAATTTATACAAAATACACAATATATTTGATCATAATATGCATAGTTATATACTATTTATTAAAAACAGGCTTAAATAAAAGAACAGGCTTCTTTTACTGTATTTTGTATCAAATCAATACAGGCTTGGTGAACAGAAATGACCTTTGAACAGTAGTGTACGTCCAACAGAATAATTCTAGCATTATTTACCAATGTAGTATTTACTATTTTCCCTAAAAACAACTGGATGATTGACACTTTGTGATAATAATGTTTGTTCCAAAAGACTTGTTTAAATGCAAGAAACTAGTTTATTAGATATTAAAAATATAAATTGTGACAAGACCGGCTGTCAGTCTGTGTGTTAGTGTTGTGGGGATTTTTCAACGATTTCAGTGCATTTACATAGTTACATCCAGTAGGTGGCGGCAAGGGACTGTTATGAGTGAGTCTGTCAGTCAGCAGACTATTCAACCATTTCAGTCCAAAAGTCTGCTTTATTCAGGAACTAACTACAGTATGGCTATCAATATGTCAATCATAGCTATTTCAAGAGTGAATCCCGCATTACTATGCCAATGTAATTCCCGAAACTTTGCAGCGTGCATGTGGTCGTTGGTCTTAGCAGCATGAAAAACAAGTTTTATACAATTCTGAATGGATTATATATAGCACAGAAACCACACCACGAGCAATCCCTTTATAATTACTAAAAAGCTGTCACTCATCTTCATCGAGATCTCTAGCACCCCAGAACCAGGCCTAATATTAGTTTACGCAAGGAATACAAAAGCCCCGACATGGAGTTGATAAATATAGTGGAAAGATATATAGAGAGAGAAAATTACCCCTCAAAAAAGTACAAGCTTCCTCTTCCCGACTGCGAGTGGAGGTTTATTATTCTCAATTTTTTTTAGCTGAAGTTAGCTTAACCGAAGCGACGCCAAACAAGCAGTCATGTTAATGATGTCCTGCGCTGAGCGGTCTTTAGACGTGGGGTGGGGCGTTTAAAATTGACAATGACATGACAACTAGCCCATAAACAAACTTAATATAAATTATTGTAAATAATTAAGTCACGAAATTTACCATATCCATTTCATGAATTTAATCACATTTGTCATTATAATTTTTACTCAAATAAAAATATCTGAGGGACCTAATGCCTTATGGGGAGTCCCGGATCCCCCCAGCCCCCCCTCAATTCGAGCACTGGCCTGCCTGTCAGACACTTGTTCCCCACACTTTTGAGAACGGCCCGGTCCTGAAGTTGCCAGGTATTCATCGGAGTATGAATACACATTAACAATCTCATCAATTAACATTTATCCTTCGAATATAAATAAACATTTTGGCGGCCGCAGTACATTATGAAAGTAGCCCAAAAACCCGCAACCCCGCGACTCCACAATTTTTCCCGCAACTGCATTTTCAAAATAGCCCAAATGTGCGGGAAAACCGCAACTCTGGCAACACTGGTGCTAGGGCTTCCAGCGAACCGGGCGGGGCCAATAGCCTCGGACCTTTAGCTCAGAGACTGAAATCATGCCGTTTTACAATACAAAATAGTTCCACCAGCCAGAGGGAAATGAATGACACCACACGCGTCTATTCACGAACAGGAAATAGAACTTACTTGCGCGAGTTTTGATTTGTTAATGTCTCGCGGGCGAAAAGTTTGTTGTAACGCACAGGGTTCGTACGGTCATGAAAAACCTGGAAAAGTTATGAAATTTTAAAATCGAACTTTCCAGGTCTGAAAAAGTGTTGGAAAATGAATAAACCCAAAAAGTTTTGGAAAAGTCATGGAAATTGTCCAAAGAATACCTGTAAAAAATAAAATGTTTAATTGCTAATTTTAACTAATTGGTAAATCAGGCGATCTTGCGAACAGGCAAAGCAGAGGGAGTGCTCGCTGCAAGAGGGCCCTTGCTGCAGCCAGCAACGTAACGTAAACGTAAATGTCTTTGATAAATTATGGATGTAAGTTTAGAAAATTCCAGGAAAATGCCGATTCAATAATGTGTGGCTTCATTCAGTTAAGTATAATGTAAGGTTTAAAAGAGATCATCATCCAGGACGTGCAAAATGTCGACTCTGCAAAAAAATTTTGACATTTCGAACATGGGAGAGGCAGCGTTAAGTAGCCACGCTAAAGGCGCGAAGCACCAGTCTGCTGTTGCGCACGAAGAAACTTTGAACCCCATCACCGGGTTTTTAAATCCGAGGAACACCGTGACACCCACAGCCAGCTGCTGTGCTTCACTTAAGTCCTCCATCAAACAAGGGACCATTTCGGATGCTGTGTCAAGAAACGAAGCCCTAACTGCAAAGGTATTGTGGGCACTAAAGGTGGCTAATTCTCACTATTACAAGTCGTGTGAAGATATAAGGCAAGTTTTTCCTGGTATGTTTCCCGACAGCAAGATAGCTGCCAGATTTGCATGCGGCGAACTTAAATGTTCGTATATTTGCACGTTTGGACTGGCTCCTTATTTTAAAAAACGAACTTTGTCAAACATATCGAAGCAAAGAGCGTATGTGATGTTATTCGACGAAAGCCTGAATCATTACTTACAGACGAAACAGTTAGACATGCACGTCAGGCTGTGGGACGGAAGTGAGGTGAAGACTAACTACATTGGCTCAGAGTTTATGGGTCATGAATTTTGCCTCGAAAGTAATTGAGAAGTCATGGAAAAGTCATGGAAATGTATTGGTAAAAATGTGTACGAACCCTGAACGCAATCATTTCTGAACATGTACCGAGTAAAATATAACTGAAAATTGATTAGTAATGCCTTACACTACTTCGTTACAGCAAAAAGTAATACGTTACTGTAATACATTACTTTTGTAACGCATTACTCCCAACACGTTTGTTAACATACATTACCAATATAAATTAATAAATACTTCTACAGCATTTATTAATTTTAAAGGTCCAGTTTATGAAATTTAGCGACATCTAGCGGTGAGGATGCAAATTGCAATCAACGGCTCACTCCACACCTTGCTTCTGAAGCACTACGGCGGCTGACACAGAACTAAGATGTCGTCACGTTTTCACTTCTTTGCCGAAGGAGATAACATTTACGAAACATGCTCTGTAGAGCAGTTTGTCCATTTAGGTCTACTGTAGAAACAACATGCCGAATTCCATGTAAGTGGACCCGCGGTGTATGTAGATAGAAATGGCTCATTGTAAGGTAATAAAAACATAACTCTTCATTATGTAAGGTCGTTATACTCCTCTGAAGACATAGTTATGTATATTATATTGCATTTCTGTCAATAGATCCTAAAAAAAATTACACACTGAACCTTTAACGTTCGTTGTCATAATATACTGGTAGTGACAATAACCGTAATATTAATACCACAAATGTTATAATACCGTAAATAATTCCAAAACCCATTAAAAAACATGGTTACAAACTCTCTTTGCCTCTCTACACATCATATTTTGAGTGTGATTCAGTGACAAAAATAATTAAATAGACTATAATTAAGGACGATTAATTTGATGGCATTTATTTTATTTATTTATCATTTTAATGATTATCACAATAATATTGTTCTCTTAAAAACGTTTGGCTACAATAACATGATAACCATGCAATAAAAATCCGATATTGTGACATCCCCAATTTCAATATCGGCAATTTTTATAATCTATTAACATATTTTTTATAATAGTAATAAACAGAAACAAACAATTGTTTAACAACATTTAATGATGACTTTTATTTCAACAGTTCCATATCCGTCAGTGTTCTTAAAACAGACTTGGAAAGCACCCTTTGATTATGATTTCTTCATATTTTAAATGCTGTTTGCTCTTTCTTAATGCGTTGTGTCCTTAAAAATAAGTGTTATTCAAAATGTAATTATGTATGTAAACATTAAATCTACTGGACAATTATATTGTCATATAATTGAACACAATATTAAACATAACGTTGATATGGCACAGTGATTACCAAGAAAAAAATAAATGGAACATAATGTCAAAATTATAACATTTAATCAAAAATATTTTCTCTTCATCTTAAGAAAATTGTTTAAAAACAAGTTTTTTGAAAACTAGTTGAAAAAACTACTGTGAGACGTATTTTGTATCTCAATAAAGATTTTGTCCTGTCACAGGGCTCCTGCTGGCCCCTTTTCACTAGGGCCTTGAGCGCAGCGTCGAGTGGCCAAGAGGACTGCTGGGAAATGAAGTCCAGTCTGAAACAATGGTGGCGAATAGCCCTCGGCCTAATGCTGGCCTGGGTGTTGCTGTTTCTGGCTCTCCTCTCTTACTTTATGGAGTCACGTGTGGACGAGCCGCGATCGGCGGCCGCTCTCTCCTACACGGACACCCGCCGCCTGACCTCGCTGCAGGGCAACCCCCGCACCATTATGGCCTCCCATTTGGGTCTCTCTACCCCATCTGGCTCCAGTAAAACTCGGCAGGGGCAAAGTCGAGAGGAAGACCCCAGCATCGAGCCCCAGCCTAGTCCACTCAGCCAGGAGGCCTACCCCTATCCAGACCCTCAGAGCCTGGCGGCCTGGTCTGCATTTGGCACCCAGGATGTGGGCTCGAGATCGGCCGCTGTGAGTCGCAATCGCGAGAGGCTGGAGTACAGCCAGTATTCACATCTGCAGGATGAAGATGAGGAGGAGGAAGAGGTGGTGGGAGGAGAAGAGGACGAGGAAGTGAGGAGGAGGACAATGAAGAGGGCATCTATAAGGTCGGACCCAGATGATAACTATGTTCCAAAATCAAATTCTGTAGTTCACAGCCTTTGGAGAGGAAGTTTGTCGGTGGGCATGCTCAGTCCACGTCTCCAGAAGGCTGTGAAAGACTACCTTAATAATAATAAACACGGCGTGGCCTACACGGGACACCGAAGGGTGCGACAGAGCGGCCAACAAGTGTTGTGTGAGCTGAAGAGGAGGGGGAAGGTTAGAACTTTAGATGGGTTTGAGATGCCTTTCTCCACCCTAGACTGGGACAAGATCGTACCTGCCTTACCCTTGAATGAACTCTTTGGGGGTGGCTTCAAAACCTGTGCCGTGGTCACCTCTGCTGGAGCCATGCTCCACTCGGGGCTTGGCAAAGAGATTGGTGAGTGAGTTTTTCTCTTTAAAACTCTTTAAAATGCCTTTAAATACAATTTTGCCTCAAAGATTTACAAGATAATGGTAGCTGAGTGTGTTTGTTGGCTCGGTTTACTTTTTAATGTATTCACTTGCCTGGTACTTTTATACAAAGCATGTTACAGTGCATTAAAAGTGTATGTAAAACTGGGAAACCAAGTTTTGGAAGAAGCTTTACCAGTTGAGCTATAGGATCTGGTTTTGCCCAGCTGAAAATGCAAATTAAACCAACCAAAGTCTGGTTAGTTGGACTTAGCTTGCCTCCCATCCTGGTTTTATTTAGATTAGAAGACCCAAGCTGACCCACAAGTAGAAACCACCAGAAGACCAGCTTTGCCAGTCTGGGAGGACCACCTTAAACCAGTTTAGACCAGCCAACCAGCTAAGGCTGGTATACATTTATAGCGGGGTGGCAACTGCCAAATAATGTTATTTATTTTACTTGAACTATGCCAATAAATGATTACCAAAAAATAAATGCAAATATATATTTTGTTGCTGCAAGTTGTACAGTGGCTTCTGTTGTGGCTCATCCAATCAGATTTCAGTCACAATGATTCATTAAGCTGAATGGCAATTAGAATTTTTCTTTTTGTTTGACCCATTTAAAGGGACAGTTTCATGAAATTCTGAAAACTCTGTCATGAATTACTCACTCTCTAGTTGTTCCAAACCTGTGTAAACAGAGAGAGAGAGAGAGAGAGAGAGATATGTAATAAGAATGCTTTTAACCAAACAGTTCTTGGACCCCATTGACTAGCATAGTAGGAAAAAGTACAATGGTAGCCGTCCTACATGCTTTCAAAAAAAATCTTCTGTTGAACATGAAGATATTTTGAAGTAATTTTTCCTACTATGGTAGTCAATGGGGTCCAATAACTGTTTGGTTATAAGCATTCTTCCAAATATCTTTCTCGGTGTTCAACAGAACAAAGAAATGTATACAGATTTGGAACAACTCGAAGGCGAGTAAATGATATCAGAATTTGTATTTGTGGGTGAACTATCCCTTTAAACATTGTTTGCTGTTTTGTTGCTCTGCTATTTATTTCTAATTGACGTTTCCAATACCTTGTGAAATATTATTCACCGTCAAAATCGGTTTCATCATGTTTGCTCATTTTGAGAGATTTTGCTTCCCTCTGTGATTCTCTCATCTTGGATCCAAACCAGAAAAGCTCTGAATGGTCTTTTAAAGGAAGTGATGCTAGTGTTATTCATGAATACGAAAGGCTTGTTTTGGTTGGATTCTCATTTCCTGAGGATTTTGGTTTCCGCGGTGATGCCACTTCCTCTGAATGGGTCAGTGGGAAACTGATGCCCTTTACGGTTACATAATCGCCAGGATCACAGGGTAGACAAAGAGCCCAAATGCTTCCGGCTTTGGCATCTGTGGTGGTGGTAGTGGGCACATGAAGAAGTTTCCATGATGGCACAGCTTTCATTCTTCTTCAGGACAATGGGGACTGTGCCAGAGACTGCAGGCAGACAAGTTGAATCATAGATTATAGATGTACTCGTACATCTCTCATATATTTTTCATCAAGAGTATAATTAGATCTGAAGCTGTCTCTCTCTTTCGTAAGTGCAGTAAATGCTCCTGAATTGCTTTGTGGGGGTTGGTCTCCAAGATTAAATCTTTTTTTTTTTGTGACAGTATTCAAAGTATCGTTTAGTCTGAAGTATTTATTGTTATTAGTTAGGGGACGAGGACTGTGTAGTCTTTGTTCTGGCAGATTTTTCTGACTGGAAGTGTTTGGCATCGTGGTCAGGGTGGGTCCAAAAAATCCTCTGACCAACATCTTCCATTCAGTCTTGCCACATTTCCAACTGCTCAGCTATTACCTCCACTTTCAGTATGTGTAGAAACATATTTCTCCTCAACCAGATTGAATTTCCCACTCATCAAAATTGGCCAAACAGGTTATCGACAATCTAGAAATTTGTTTCTCAGTCGGTTGAAACAGCACCTTGTAGACGTCATTGCCCCTTTGTTAGTAGTTTCCCATTATAGTTTAGTAACAGCACCACTAAGAACTCAAAATTATAATCATTAAAACGTGCTTATACCTTGTAATTACAAGGCTTAAGCTCTTACTTACTTGGCCTTGTAGATGACTGTGCACAATGTCAAATCACTTTCCCCTGTTTTCAATGCTGGTACTATGAACTCTTTCTTCTACCTTGGCTACTAATACCAAATATGGCTCAAATTTCAGACCAAACCAGACAAACCTTTGTACAGTATGAGAATTTGCCACATCTGTGGATGTTGTGACTCAGTATGGATCTGTGTTTGAAACCCTTTTTAAAAACCCTTTTTATTGTATTGTACTGTAGTATTAGCTCACATGATAGATTTTAGTCTAAACTGAGGTCTGCTTTGAGTAGGTGTTTTTTTTCCCTCTGAAGCCCCTTTATCCTCTCTATTAAATTCTGCTTGTCTTGTCTAAACATTTCCCGTCAGCTATGCCAACTTAGTGCGTCCTCTAAAAATACTCAAGGACTAGCAAGACAGCCAGGAATACCACAGCGCAGCCAAGAGTACACCTGCTAGAACTGTTGATAAGAAATTTGTCGCAAAAAGATCAGGTGTGGGAAGTACAGAACCGAAAATCTGGCAAAATACTGTCACTGCAATTTTTGTGCTATGAAAAGGTGAAAAGGTTAAGTGCAGATAATTATAAGCCAGATAAATCATCACCTTTGAATTAATGTAAAATATCAACATTTGTTAATAGGGACTTTTCGAACAGTTTACATGGCTATAACTAACTTGTCTTTATAACATGAAAATTGTGTTGTAATAATGGCCGAAATAACATGCCAATGTTTATTGTTGTAATTAAAACCCTATCAATTAAATTCTTAACAATTTGACATTTAAGCCTTAATATTGTAAAATGGAATACATTTTATAAAAACTTAATCTTAATAAGAAAATAGGGATCAAAGAAAGCTAATCCTGATTGGTCCTCTTGTGTGCATTCAAAGTAGAGGTCAACCGATTTTGGCGATAGTGATAACTAAGGTGGCCAGTACCTGACAATAACGATTAATTAATGATTTTTTTATTGATTCTGAATCAAAACATAACACTAAGTAAAATAGCAATGAAGTTTATTAGGCTACAACAATAAACCGTATTGCCTGAACCATGAAACTGTAATGTTCCTTTAAATAAAACACCTAAATATTAACTCTATTGATAAGTATTAAACTCAACTGTATGGTTTAAACAAAAATTATAAGTAGGTGTTTTCTACATTGACAATTTAAAAAATGTTTCTTGCATCAAATTAATGACAGGTGAGAGATCAATTGTAAGATTTTACATTGCAATACAGTTTTTACGTAGACATTGCTTTGGTGAGCATAGTCTTACTATTCTTGAAAATACTATTCTTTAAAAGCTGCGTCATAAATGAATACATGATATGTCCATGATATGAATAGCGTCGTCTGCTTCTAACGTTACGTGCAGCGAAGTCTGGGATTACTGTAATCATAATGATCAACACAAGAATACAAAGCGCTTTGACAAACTTAGTCTCTTAGCAATAGTTAGAAGTATGTGCCAAGAGAGTCTCCGCAGACTCCGGAGGGGAGTTTTACTGGGGCACTGGCACGTAGATATGCTGGCTCACTGTTAAACACTTCGTGAGATTTAATTGATCCATTTATCGCACAAAATATAAGCATGACCCATATGATTTTGGTGGTGTACTGTATTGTTGTGTATATATGCGTATTTATTCACTTGTCATTAACATTTTAGCCGATCGTGTTGCCTCTGTAATCTCTGTATCTGTTTTCTGTTGCGGAGGCAGGGCACACGCACGCACACACACACACACACACACACACACACACAGGTTTGTTTCAATATACTAGTGAGGACATTACCTAGACTTCCATTGATTTCATATCAGGCTTATAATATATTATATCCCCTAACCCTTAACCTAATAATCACACAAACATGTGCCCTCTATTACATTTAAAGAAAAACACTATTTGAGCCAATTATGAACCTTTTTATTTAGTGAGGACCAGTAATGTCCTCACAAGTGTCACACGTATTTCACTATGGTACTGAGGACATTTGGCCCTCACAAATATAGCTTAACCTGTACACACACACACACACACACACACACACACACACACACACGTCTGGTTTATTATCTCCGTGGGGACAGTCCATAGGCGTAATGTTTTTTATACTGTACAAACCGTATATTTTATCCCCTACCCCTAACCCAACCCCTAAACCTAAAGATCATAGAACACTTTTTGCATTTTTAGATTTTTAAAAAATATTGTTCTGTATAATTTATAAGCTTTTTTGCCCATGGGGACCTCAATTTTGGTCCCCACAGTGACACGAGTCCCCATGTGTTGGTGTGTATTCAGGTTTAGGTCCCCACCGGGATATACAAACATGAACTCACACACACACACACGTTTAAATCCGTAAATAATGTAGCCTATTCCGCTCCGTGCATAGTGTAGTCTCACATGTGCGTTTCCACAGGCTGTCAGTATTATTTTTATTTCCGCCTCTAGAGGTCGCTGTTTTACTCTGTACCCTGTCATTGCATATCACAATAAAGCTTTCCATTTACATTACATTTAGAATTTTAATATTAAAAACAAAGAGACGAGACATTTTCACTTACAAGTTCAGAACAGATCCACTCCTGTTGTGTGATTAATTTGTGATATTCTTTGACGGCTTTCATTTGGGTTGCCATTGTGCCTTTTCACATCCAGTGACTAATTTCCTGCTTTCTATCCCGCTTACTCTGTTTGTCTCTGTTTGTGTGATTTATGTTCTCTCGAGAGATCGATGTGTCTGTCAGAATTGTGGGGACACGCTCAATGTCAAGCTCACATTTACAGCTTTAAAAAATTGCTAGTTGACGAATGCCAATAACGGCACGTGAACTGAGAGATAGATGGGTCTGCCCGGGGTTTCTAAGATCATTGTCGCGCACATCCATGGAAATAGTCCATTCATCATGTGCTTTCATTTCTCTTCGTTCGCACTGTTTGTATTTGTATGCGCGTGTGGAGAATGACACATTGAATTGCAGTAAACAAATCATCCACTAGAGAGCACTGTCGGTTTACGCCACAGATTGATATGAAATAAAAGGTTCCTAAACGGTTTTTTGAGAGGCTGGATGGTTTCATCGAGAACATTTAGCCATTTAGCGGACCCTTTTATCCAAGAGTTTTATCTTACTAGGACATGTTTGTTTTGCATTATTCTCCTCTGAAGTTAGGGAATTTTCGTTTCGATCATTGTTTCAGATGTGTTCTCATTATAGTCCAGTCCTGTTCTTTACCTCATTAATGTCTCAATTTGTGTAATTCCAGACTCCCATGATGCAGTTCTGCGGTTCAATACAGCTCCCACCGACGATTATGAGAGAGATGTTGGGAATAAAACCACCATACGCATCATCAACTCTCAGGTGAGTGAAGTTTGATGTCTGCACAGAGGTAAAACTGACACTCTTGTGTATTAGCCACATCGTTGAACAGCATTACAATTGGCGTGTGCACTCCTTGGCTGTGTGTGGGTTTCTAATACGAGCTGTGAGTCATCATGTCCTTGTGGACACATGCATGCTGGGTTAAATAAATCAGTGCTTTGTTACGCGTTACATGATCGAGTTGTGAGATGCACTAAGATCATTACGTGATAATTGATTTGACTTCATGACAGGGTGTTTGTCACGTCTGTGTAAACAAGAGCAGGAAAGAAACGGATATACTTGAGTGAAATGCAGGGTTGCCAGATCTTCATTAAAAAAACTATCCCAATGGCCCCACAGTGTTATTCATTGCACACAATTTCTTCAGTCACTGTGTAGTAGTAGTCATAAACATAGTCTGTTTTATAAATGATATAATCTTACTATAAGTTTAACAGCGGATAAATGAAATCCTTTGAACTTTAAAATGATCCCTAGGGTTGTTCTTTCTGAACCACTTTGGTGAAAATTTTATTTAATTTTTTGATACGTCTGTGGTATTTTTAATATGCTGTTAGGCAAACCATGTACAAATTTAGTCAACAATATTGCCGAGTATTTTCTCTTTAAAACTGCAATTTACTGCAATTTCAAAAACATGGTTTGAAAACAGACATTATTACTGTACATCAAGAATGTTGTAACCAATCACGTCACGCTATGCATTAAAAGTAAGCGTTCTCAGCCTAAACTCATCAACGTTGTTGTTAACTTTTGACACATTCGTGAATGCACACCAGTCTGTTACTGTGGGGGACATTTCCACGCCCTTAAATATGACACGGAACCAAACTAAATATGATTGGTTGACTAGCAGGGACTAATTTGCTTATTTATAAATACACATACTAAAAAATTTAGAAAAGGGTTTGGAGTTATATTAAAGCAATTTTAATGCATGAAAAAAACACTATTAAAAATGTATCATTTTGATGATCAAAGTTTTTAGGGATAAAATTTTTAACTACAGGGGGCCTTTAAAAGTAAGTGAGGCTATAGCGGACTTGGCAACCCTGTTGAAGTGCCTCCTAAAGCAACAACAGTTCACCCAAAAATGAAAAGTAATTTACTCACCTTCATGTTATTCTAAACCTGTTTGATGGAACAGAAGGTGTTTGTTCTCACATTTTAGTCATGCATTTCGACCTTTATAGACAGGTTTAAAAAAACACAATATTTAGCATGGATCATCTCATCGTAAATCACCTGTAGACATTTGTTGAACCTTCTACCTTACGCTGTCCTAACCAGGCATTTCTCTACTCACGGTTAAATCTCATTGGTCCAAAATCACACTATAAAAGCAGCCAATCAGAACATAGCTGATTACCGAAAATATACTGTGTTGAAGCTGGTTCAGATGCACTGTTAAGACGTTAATGGATTATTTATTTATTGTTTCAGTGTAACTAACATGTCCTCTGTTTTCTGTGCAGATTCTGGCTAATCCCAAGCATCAGTTCAACACAAGCTCATTGTATAAGAATGTAACACTAGTTGCCTGGGACCCTGCGCCATACACCCTCGACTTGGACAAAGTACGTACCCAACACAGATTTAAACATCTGTTTTATTTGTAAATCATGTACAACATTTTTATGTATGTGATAGTGAACTGAGATTTACTTTAACACGTGTACATTTCTGAGATTGTTCAAGGATGGCCACATTCATTTATATTTCTGCCCACACTTGCACAGGAAACAGGTGATGTGGCACATTTGCAATATAGATGAGCAGTGTGGCATATGTGTGGAACACACTGAAAGGTTATGCTCATTTGTCTGGGATTAATGATTTTGCTTCAATGTAAATGTGTACTAGAAAAAAAGATTGCGTTGGACTACTATAGTAGATTTCGATCTGTTTTTGTGTCCTTATCTCATCTTTTGTGTTCCCAATCCCATCATGCCCTGCTCTCGTTGTTGTCGACATGAAATGGGGCAGAATAGGTTTTCATCTGCTTTGCAATGACAGAACTATTGTAAGTTCCTAAATAAAATGGTTTCCAACCCCTCTGGGAATAAAGTGAAAAGTGAAAGTGAAAGTGACCTATTAGTCAGATATGGTGACCCATACCCGAAATGTGACCTCTGCTTTTAACCCATCCAGAGAGTAGTGAACACACGCACAGCAAGTCGTGAACACATGTACACCCGGAGCAGTTGCTAATTGCATGTCCTTGACATGGTGTACACATGTGCGATGAAAACATGTGGATTGTGCCTTTTTATTTTCAGGCGGTCTTTTGAAAACTGGAAAGACCACTAGAAAGCCAGTAAGAGTGCAGGGCTTTTAATTCCACTGTCTAAAGAGAAGAGGGAAAATTATCACAAGGGTCATAAAGTACATTTTATTTCCTACCAATTTCATTTCTCCAACGCTGTTGTGGTCTTTCATTTTTTACACTATATTCAAGAATACAATAGCGTCACCCCATTTCATGTAGCATGAAACGAATTTAGTGCAAGTGTCAAGTGTTCACTGTAAATGCCTTTAAACCATTTAAGCACGATTTGAAACGGTTGCTTTGACGCGTTCAGTATAGATAGACAGCTTCTAGCTATTTTACATTGATTTAAAAAATCTCCATTTATTCATCATTGGTGTTTTGGTTCCTCGCCACTGGGCCATGTTGGCTTGCTCACTGGGAGACTGCTGATATTAGTTTAGCTCAGGGTTCTTTAAATTCCATTAACATTGCTTTATTAGAATGGTCATACTTTCTGTATCATGTACTGTACTGTATTTTACCCTTTTCTGTGTTTTTCTGTTTTGTTTTGTTTTCTGTCTGTAAAGCAAATATTATTTAAACAAAATATAACAAAAATATAGAAACTATTTGTCAGTATTTAGGTGGATTTGTTCAAATCTTTAAAAAATGTTGCAGTGTTTTCTTTCTTATTTATATTATAATTGTACTTTTTTTTATTAATGTGTCCTCATAATCTTTCATCAAATACATGAACTTCCACTCCCCCCTCCAAATAACATTTCTTTTCTACATGACGTATGTCTCGGCCTGGGGATGGACTGTACTGACCGTCTATTGGCCAGGCTTCCAACCTCCAACTGTCCAATCAAAGGACGTAATCGAAGCCGTTTCACTCAGATGTACGTCACAAATTCAGTTTCATGCAGACTTAAACATTTCATTTGGTGTCTATTGGAGTTGAGCAGAGGTGTAGTAAAGCATCCGTCCAGGACCTGCATGCTCCTCTACACTCCAGTAGCTAACTAATGAATTATGCAATGGTCCACACCGACTCGAAGGACAGAAACGATATAAGACATATTTTTAGAGAGTGTGACGTGAATGAGGAAAGGTGAAGCCTCAAAATAGGGTCCAAATTTGCCTAATGCTGTCTAGTCGCTAATGGAGAAGTGGAGTAATGGAGAAACTCATACATTTCGTGGTTTTATTGGACTACAAATCTCTAGAAAGCCATTTCCTAATCTACAATTTTTCATTGTATGGAACCAGTACTGACAGCTGAGGTAAATGGTCTAGAGCAGTGGTTCTCAAATGTTTTTGTTGTAAGGCCACCTTTTTGGTAGTGTGCATTGCGGCCCCGCAAATAAAGACTTATAATCTTACACTTATACTTTTAATTAAACCAAAAACATATTCAGTTATACAATGCTGGAACATCAATTCTTTTGGTTGGTGGTCTTATTTTTCTGATGTTTGGTTGCACAAAATATATGATACATTTCTATAATTCATAAAATACCACAAAATCTGTGGCCCCCCTGGATCCATCTTGGGGCCCCGCCCCCCAGTTTGAGAACCACTGGTCTAGAGTCGTGTGTTGGTGGTTCTTAAAGAATTATGTTGCTCATCGACTCATTTTTGTTGTGTTCATTTGTAGTGGTACTCCAATCCAGATTACAACCTGTTCAAACCATATGAGGAGCACAGGACTCACTTTCCAGCTCAGCCTTTCTATATCCTCCACCCTAAATACATCTGGCAGTTATGGGATGTGATCCAGGGAAACAATTTGGAGGATATTCAGCCCAACCCGCCCTCTTCAGGGTTCATAGGTAAGACGTGCATATACATGCATGCAACACATTTGCAGCAGTAGTGCCGCCAAATTGAATTCCAACATGACAGTGTCAATTGACAAGTTTAAGACAGCTGTGCTTGTCAGTCCTGTCAGTCCAACATTGGTTGATTTCTGCAGGCTTCATTTCTAGGGTACGCCCTAGGACGCTTTCATATCTGAACTCTGATTGAAACTCTACGGCCATGTCGACTTGCATCAAAATCTTTAGTGATAAAACACTGTGAGTGTAGATAGTGACGTGCAGGGATTGAGATGTCATGATGTGGTTGTAGTATGACTTCTGCTGGTTTGTTTGGGGGTTGTGGGGAGTAGCAGATGGACACTCCGGGTTTTAGTTACAAAATGGAGCTATAGAGCCCAGGAAAATCTGACACAATGCCAAAATCATCCTAACCTTAGCTAAAAAATACAGAGTATGATGTTTTTTTATGTTTATTCCTTATGCTGCCTTTTGTTTTAAGTACATCAGATTGAGTTGATTTTCAATTTTGGAGGGCGGACAGTTGCTGTAACTTAAAAAAGGTTGAAATTGCTTCAATTAAAAAAATAAATAGTAAGTTGAAATAAGTGGGGTTGTATTTAAAGATATACAAGAGAATGTAAGAGTGAGCATTTAAAGCTGCAATCCGCATCTTGCCTCTCTATTGCCATCTCTGTTTAAAATATAAAATTGCAGGTTGCTAAACTCTTAAAAAAATAAAGGTGCTTAAAAGGTTCTTTACAGCGATGCAATAGAAGAACCATTTTTGGTTCCACAAAGAACCATGCAGCCAAACGTTCTTTGAAGAAGTTAAGTAAAGAATTATGGTCAAGTAAAGGCTTGTCCACACCGGGACGATAATCGCACATATTTATCACTGACGTTTAATGCCTCGTGACTAAACAGAGGGTGCCAATGTGAGTGTGTTCACTGACGTGCAAAAAAACTGTTGTAAAAGCGTCATTTAAAAAAAAAAACATCGCATCCGGCTCATTTTTTTAGGTCTGACGCGACGCGTTAAAAACTGGCCGACCAATGGGATTGGTGTTTTTGTTCACCTGCCTGGAGCTGCTGAAGATACAATAAGCATGTGCGATTATCCTCCCGTTGTGTACAAGTCTTAAAGAGACCATTTCCAACACTGATCATTTTATGTATAGCTGCAGAAAAAATTAAGAGACCATTCCAAATTTTCATTTAATCAGCATTTTAAGATGTATTGTGGCCATTCCAATCCAGTGTCTGTTGAATTTCAACAAAATCAAACCTCAGGAGTGACATAAAATCATCCAACAGCAATGTGAACGACTGACAGCATGACAAGACACATGAAAACTGTGATAAATATCACATACATTTTTATTTTAAGCAATACAACACTAATATTTGTATGTGTATTTAGAAAAAAGCCAATATGAACTTGTTTTCTTTGCAGTATTTGAGGTCTGAAAAACTACAGAGCATTTTATTCTGTTATTTTGACCCGTTTCTCCGGTTTTCATTTTCTGCAAATAAATGCAAATAGAAACAAGATTCTCAGATGACATTTGAGAGAAATGTTGTAAGTAGTTCACAGAATGAAACAAAAATAATAATTTTACCTAAAACATACTTGTAAATAGTAAATTCAGAAAAACGTTTTTTTGAATTTTGAAATGGACATTTTTCTGTGGCTTTATATATGCTTAATAACTGATTTTAACTAAAAATGTAACGGATTGCATCTAAATGTATAGTCACTGATAATCTTATCTACCACCACAGCTCTCAAATCAAATACGTTGCATGCATGCAAGATTGTTTTGCAAGCTTTGTCAAGGGAGACTATTATCAGTGAATAATTACTTTTAAATGTAGGCTAATATACGTACATATCATATGGCTATGGACAGTGCCTTGCACTGTTATGTTTGTTATGTTGCTGCTTTATTTTAAACTACTTTAAATAAAAAGAAATACATTAATCTACACTCCTTGCACAATAATGACAAAAAAAACCCCAGATTTGTGATAACTGCAAATTTATTAAAAATTAAAAACTGAAATGAGTACATTGTATTCATACTCTTTTCTGGGACACTTGAAATTTAGCTCAGAAGCATTAGTTTTGCTTGTTGATGTTTCTGCACTCCAAGTTGAGTTAACCTGCAAATTCAATTGAATAAGTTTGATTTGGAGCTGCACATACCTCTCAATAAAGCTGAAAATGCATATCAAAGTAAAAACCAAGACATGAGGTCAAAAGAACTGCCAGTAGAGCTTTGAGACAGGATTGTATCAAGGCACAGATCTGGGGAAGACTTCTGAAAAAAAATCTGCTGTATTGAAGGTTCACAGAAGCATGTAGCCTCCATTTATCCTCAATGAAAGAGGTTTGGAACCACCAGATCTCTTACTTGAGCTGACCTCCTGTCCAAACTGAGCCATCGATGGAGAAGGGTCTTGGTTAGAGCGGTGACCAAGAAGCTGATGATTACTCTGGTTGAGCTCCGTGATCATATATGGAGATGGGAGAAACTTACAGAAGGACAAACATCACTGCAACACTCCACCAATCTGGGCTTTATGGTAGAGTGGCCGGACTCAAGCCTTTGCTCAGTGAAGACACATAGAAACTTGAAATATGAAAAACGTACCTTTCAACGAATCTTTCAAACTGTCAGAAGCAAGATTCTCTGGTCTGATGAATCTCAGTTTCATGCATCATGTCTGGAGAAAACCAGGCACCGCTCAACACCTGTACAATACCATCTCAACAGTAAAGTGTGGTGGAAACAGCATCATGATGTGGGGGTGTTTTTCAGCTGCATGGACTGGGGCATTTGTCAGAGAAAAAGAAAAGCTCAATGGCACAAAATACGGAGATAATGATCATGTAAACCTAGCCCGGAACATTCAGAACCTCGGACAGGGCAGAAGGTTCATTCTCCAACATGACAATGATCCTAAGAACACAACTAAAACAATGCAAGAGTGGCTTATGGACAACTCTGTCTATGTCCTTGAGTGGCCCAGCTAGTGCTTGAACCCAACTGAACATCTCTGTAGAAACCTGAAAATGTCTGTCTACAGATAATCTCCATCCAACCAGACAGAGTTTGAGAGGATCTGAGGAGAAGAATGGCAGAAAATTGCCAAATGCAGATGTGTAAAGCTTTTCACATCATACCCAAAAAGATTTGAGTCCGTAAAGGTGCTTTTACCAACTACTGAGTTAAGGGTATGAATACTTAGGCAATGTACTTATTTTAGTTTTTTATTTTCAATAAATTTGCAAAGCTGTCACAAATCAGTTTTTTGTTTTGACATTATTGAGCATGGAGTGTAGATTAATATAAAAAAAATAATTTAAAGTAGTTTAAGATAAGGCAGCAACATAACAAAATGTGAATAAAACGAAGGGGGGTGAATACTTTTGCAAGGCACTGTAACATGTTTTTATTTATATTGGAATATCTGATTATAAATCACCCTTTTTTTATGGCATGCATTTTAAAATCTGGCCACATTTCCTCTTAAGACTATTTGTGTCTTCCAGCAGCATTTATGTTACCCATCTGTTCTCTTATGTGTGACCTCCGCTTTGCTAAAATTGCTTCAGGTTTAAGAATAATCCTCTGTAGCTGCTGTCCTTTTTGAACAGGTGTCTGATATCCCAGCGTATCGCTACCCAAATAGACTTAACAAATATGAACCCTGTTTCTATGATAAGTTAGATATTACCATAGAAACAGAGTTCACATTTAGACATTATGAGTAATGATTTGGGGTGGTGAGAGTGAGTTACACTAAGCGGGTTTCCATCACTCGCATTTATTCGCATTTTGAAGTTTCGCATCAGAAACGAGTGATGGAAACGGCAAATTTCGAATTAAAAACCCTTAATTCTCAAAAAAAAAGTTTTTACGCTCGCTTGAGGTGGTTTTTCTTTTTTGCGAAAAAGGGTTAATGCGAATAATGGGAGATGGAAACGCATTTGCCGAATAAATTCCTCCAAAAAGTAGCGTAACTGCACTAAGAGACGGCGTAACCTGACTAACCAGAGTACTGATCTTGTTACAAAGCATGAGAAATGTTGTGATGGTCATTCTTAAATGCCTGAGCAAAGTCGTCAAAGTATTTCTGTAATTGCCTTTTAGAACTATCACGACTGTGTTTCCCAAACAGCAGGCATCCACAAAAGCACCGCATTTAATGTGTTTCGTAATCATCTGCTTGTGCAAGTATTATGAAAATTATTATATTCAGTGACTTCTCTTACTTTTCTTACTGATATTTAGTCGCAGTTTATTAGGAAGTGACGGTTGACTAGTTGGATGGAAACGGTGCTTATTCGCAAATGTTTTATGCGATATTCCAATTTTGCGCATCAACTAAATTCGCAACTTTGGATGGAAACCCGGCTAGTGAGAGTTGTAGTGTTTTAAAATGACTTGTTTTATACAAATTCCATAAACTGTGCAATGATGACATGTCATACAAAACGGCACAGAAATCACAACTGTATAAGAGGTATTTATGTCTTCCCTATTTATAACAAGCACAATATTGTAAAGATAATACCGCTGAGATCAATTTCTGTAGATTATTTGCATTTAGGACATAAAATGGCAGAACAAATATTGTAACGGGGCTGTACGTTAACTTTTTTTGCACATAGCACCGGTGCTACGGAGGTTTAAAGTTTTGTAGCACAGGACAAAGAGTTGTAGCACAAATATTAAAAGTGCGGTTCATCACTTAAATAAATGACATGGCAGGTAAATGACAAAGGACATTAATGATACATACAGATGGATAAATTAGGGCCATATCAGTTTTAGTTTTTCCCAAATTCGTTTTCCTTTTCAATTGTTCCGAGTTCTGTATTTTCAATGTTTTGCTATACAACAGTAAATACATTTGTCCTTAAAAAAACTAGTATACTAAAGTAATTGATATAATAATTATTTCACTATAGTGAAATTCTTGGGTACTATAGTATTTAGTATTTTTTAACCTTACTATAGTAAATATTGAAGTATACTATATTGTTTATTACAGTTTATAACTTTACTACAAGTAAATTATGTTTTTCATCTGGTTCATATTAAGCAGACTTTTATTTTGGCGGGTCGTCGTGAAGACGCTTCAGTGTGTGTTTGAGGTAAGGCTGTTAGATTCGGAATATTTTGGAGTCGATTCCGATTCCAATTCCTGGTTTGGGAATCAAAAGAATCGATTTCCAAGAATCGATTCCTAGCTGCTGTCTTCGATTCCTGCTCAATTCCCTCTTTTACTACAGATTTTTATTTATTATTAAAAAATTACACATTTTTAATGCATTACAATTTCTAAGCTGTGACATTTACATTTATTAATTGTTTATTGTTTCTATAACAAAAACTTGTCCAAATATGTCAATCTTGTCCTGCAATTCCAATGTATCATTTAAGAATATCATTAATAATCTTATTTACTAGCTGTTTTCAAAAAGCTGTTTCACAGGTCAAATGACTATTTGTATACTAAGTTTCAGCAGTGTACACAAAAATACTTGAGGAATATAGGTAGACAGATCGACAACCAGTAAATTGTATTAAAAATATGTAAGAATACTGTGCATATTAATATTACTGTTAAATGCGAGTAGTGCAGACAGGTGTTGAAAATGTTCTGCCCAGCTTTAACAGCTTTAAACAGACGTCCAAGTAAATATGTTGCGAGACTGTGCTTTATATACATGTATATAAATTCTATTAACACACATAATGAGCTCATCGTCAGAGAGTAAGAGAAGACCATCTGTGTACAGTCTGTCTGAAAAGCAAACATACTTACATGATTTGTTAAATGTGTGGATACATGTAACTATATCTGCATTGTGTGTGCAAACAAAGCTTTTGCTTTTTTGGATGCAGAATATTTTTTGTCATTCCACAGCTCTAGACTTCATCCATCAGTTTTTTCTGAAGTCTGTTGACCAATAACACCAGCTAAGGGGCGGGGCTTGTGCTTATGAAGGCTCTTAAAGGGTAGTCGATTCCTTTAATGAAATCGATTCCAAAGGTTGGAATCTCTCAGTTCTCAACACCTTGGAATCGAGGAATCGATTCTTTTTGGAATAGATTCCCAGCCCTAGTTTGAGGCAGCTGCGTTCGAAATGGGATCTATCGCCCTCCGAAGGGCTCTTCGGGAAGGGGACACCACACAAAACATCCCAAATAAAGAGAAAATAAGGTTGTTTTTGTTCCTCCTTTTTCTAAGTGAATTTTAAACGGACACATTAAGAGATACAATTGCGTTTTTCCCTCTAGAGTTTACATATTAAGAGCTTTACTCTTCGAAGGGAATAGGGCATAGGTACGATGACTTCTGAATGGAACGCAGGGAGTGAAACGTTTGTAAAAAAAACTTAAACACATTAACTTCATCCAGAGTTGTTCTATGTCCTCGTACATTGAGAGACAGACAAATCCACGAGTGTCACGCTTGTAACATGTTAAAGTGTGCAACTCATTCACTCATAGACACGCAGAACAAGCGGAGGACATATTTAAATAGTAGAATTCCGCTTACATGATTCCTTCCATGTTTTCCCACATCGTGCAGATATAGGGCTCTAGATAAATGAACTTAATGCAGCCGGGACAACAAGTTGTAATGGCTAAAACTAAATATAAACAAAAATAAATAGTGGTGTGCCATTGGTTAACCTCACGCACGAACAAGCACAATGACAAAATCACTTCACACAAACAGGCGGCTCTGTCTAATGCTCGTTCAAATCTTTATTGCACACGTGCCACACTAATAAATTTATTCTTAGCACAGACCGATTTTTTCGTAGCACGTGCAACATACGTGTATGTCTTACTGTACAGCCCTGTGACAAATCAAAGGGCAAATATTGTTATTGTCACAACAATTACAATTGGATTTTTGTACTAGTACAAATGGACACGGACAGACACAGAAATGCTCACATTGTCCTCTTCGCATGTTTGGCACTTCTTCATACACAATCAATCTTTTTCCGTTTAGATGAGCATGATTATTGATGAGCTTGAGCAGTTTCTTTAGGGACTATTGAAGTTTCAAATGGAAATCTTCTTTTGTTCTCTTTGACGTCTCTGGAGAATTCACTGCACTAGATCCCTAGTGAAACCAATTTAAAATGCATTAGGTGGTCTGTCTTTTGAAATGAACGCTTTTCCCCCTGAAGACAGTTTTTTACTTTCTGCACTGTAGCTGAAACACTGTTGTCTTCACTGCGGTCCAATGCACTGGAATAAACGGCTGTGTAGAGGTTTCTACTCTGTTATAGAGTGGATTTCTTTACTTTAATGGCTCCGACAAATAAAACATAACTGACAAATGTTGGAACAAATTATGTTTGTTGCACAACTCTATTATTTTAAAGAGTTTTTTGTAGCGAATAAACATAACCATTGTGATTTGGTGTTAAAAAAGCTGCATTTGTTATATGGTTAAGGCCCAAAACAATTACATCATACATTGAGTTGCTTTAAATGTAACATTTACTACAAAAGAATCTTATAGATTCCTGATTATTGATCCCTATTATAGCCTTCTGATTGGCATTTCTGAAAAATAGTTTTTTAACTTTTACCTGTTTTTGCCTACATCAAAATAATCACCTAAACCCTCTGCATTTTTAATGATGACTTCTTTCTTACAATAGTAAAGGACTAAATAGTGTTCACATAAATTGTTCAGGGAAAAGGTGAATTCTCCCCTTAGAGGATTTGTACATGTTGTTTCAAAGCAGTTTTACAAAGGTCACAAAATAGTGCCTTAAAAACTCTCTAGTAAACTATCTATTCTGTTTTCCAGCACAATTCAATCCAAACTATTATATAGTATATTATATTGTTGTTTCTGAAAGACAACTGCAGAAACTTGATATAGGCCTAACTACTTAGTTAATTGCTGATCAAAGCTGTTTAAACCGTTTTGAATTTGATCTAAAATCCTGATAGAAATTTATTATTTCTTTTCCAGTCTACATCATATGTATAAAAACAGACACTATATGTATAAAGAATAAATATGAATATATACACAAACGTGCAGTCGAGTAAACCTGTTTATGACAGATGGATCTCTTGAGGTCAGATTGAGAGATGTGGTCTTCACTTCCTAGCATGCACTGCTGCGGCTCTTTCTTGTCCAGCAGCGCGCACTTTATTTACTTTAAACGCATGTGATAGTTTTATCTTGTACAGCTAGTACAGACACTTTGTGGCGTCATTTGTATGTCGAATTAGCAGCAAACAGCTTTAATGCTACACAACACTAGTACTTTAACTTTACACTTTGCCTTACGCAGTGATTTAAATAAAGAAATACGCTATGCTAGAATGCGCTTTCATACTGAACTCGCCGAGGTAGAGAGAAGGAAAGAGATCGCATTTAGAACTGTCTTTATCTCTTTGACAGATAAACTTTACAGTTAATCCACGGGTCAGAAGCATCGGAACAGTGGGGCGCGTTCCACACGGATCACAGATCAACCTGTGATCAGCCTGCTCAAACGCCGACAGACACGCGTCTCTATCAGAATATTAGAAATTTGCGATTTTGAGCAAAAATAACGCTCTCCAAAAACCTAATCCAAAAATTGTTTGTACATTACACTAGTACCCAAGTCGTGACTGTATGGTCAGTTGGGGTGGCAACTGAGGTGGCAAAGCTCATTTTCAGTGTGGCAGCTGCCACCCGGTGCCACCCCTTTGGACACGCCACTGACACGAAGCCGTTGTGTAATGCAGTCAGTCGTTGTAAAATACAGCTAACTGCATTACGCAAGTATCACTGCGCCCATAGATATATATAACTAGATATCGCAATAGCAGCTGTTTCAATGGGTCGCTGTAAGTAGATCGTCCGCCATATTGGAACGGTACGGTGTTGCAAAGTCTGTAATTTTTTTCTGTAAAATTGGGCTTATTTTAAACCATGGGTCTTCAACCGGGGGTCCACGGTGGAACTGCAAGGGGTCCGCTAATTAATGTTTACTCGCAGGCAACTTTTTGTTAAAAATGTAAATCATGGGCACAGAAATATTACAACCAATGTTCTCTTTAAGCTGCGCACGTGCGCAACCCGCACATTGCAATTTTAACCTGCGGGCGGACAAAACATCCACTCAGGCAGCAGAAACGATAAGAGAAACGTTACATCTGCATCATAAAAACCTGTAGGGCCTAAATCAAATAAGTACCAATGTTTTTCTTTCAAGACTGTAAGTTTAGAATCAGTGCATTCTCTGTCTCCCTTCCGATAAATTCAGAGTACGCATGAAAGGAGTTGCGTGCAAATAAAGTGCATTCTCAAATGTTTCTGAACTTCTGTTCAAATTCGTTAAAGCTTTAAAGCGCTAATTTGACAGGCAAATGATACCACACTGCTTCTGCATTGTAAACTCTGACAAAACTATCGTACGTGTTTAAAATCAATGAAACGTGCACCATGTACTGATGGTGCACGTCAAACAAGTTGCGCCAAAAATAACGTGGACTCGTTGCATCATGTTGCTCTCCTTAGTATATGATGCTCTGCAGAAAAAACTTGTGATCCACGTGAAAGACAATCCTAAGATTTTATTTCTTAAAATTAAGTCTGTGAACAATCAAAAGCAACCTGACTGCATTTGCAACTATAGTTATACGCATGTACAGCATGATTATGAAACCGTATTTACTGTTGTGTAAACTCATTTTATTTGCTAAACTAACACGACAACAACGAAAGGGTATCCCATTTCTTGGAAATGTAAATCCTTGTGGATTTCACAGCCATGGGTGCGCAGTGTTTTGGCAGTTTAACAAACTGTGAGTGATGTCAGTGGACTGTTCCAATATGGTGGACACATATACATGTCTGTAGCGCTTGAATGAGGCATCTAGTTATACTGTATATATGCTGTAGATACGCATTTTCTCAGTTTGTGTTGCCTGCAAATACCACTGCGAACCTAACACCTTTTGTTGCAAGCAAGCTCATAGTAAAGGAACAAAGAAGCACAGTAAAGATAAACTGTGGGGATAAGATAAACACAGACACAACAGAATAAGATTCAACCGCTACATTCAATAAAGAACAGTAGGGTTGACAATAATGCACGGTGTCCCACATAATGTGATGAGATTTCAACATCATGGCAGAGGTGACAGAATATGCAGCAGACAGCAGTGAGTGTTTTGGAGCAGGATTGCTGGGCTCAGGTGGTGACCTGTGGTGGGTTTGTTCCCTCCGTCAGAGGTGTGCTGCACTCATGATTGTGGATTCCAGTGGAGATCTGTGCGGTGCAGGCTACTGTGTTGCTGTAGACTCTGCGGTGGAGCTGAATGAATGTGGTCTTTGAGGGCATAATGAAGTGACCGTTCTGCACCGACACTTTCTGACAGCAAAACAAGAGTCGGAAGCAATTGTAGAACTGTAGAGAAAGAAAAATGCTTTTGTGATCAAAATTGCTCCATCCTTAAAACAAACGTGTCTTTTCGTGTGATGTCACCCATTCTTTTTATTTTTCACCCTAACCTTCAATGGGGGAAAAATCTGACCTAATATGGAAAACAAAACACAATCTGATATTGTTTTCTAATGCTTTGGATATCTGGAGTAAACAAGGTTTCATGGAGGTTAAATGCTTAATTGAGTAAACGCATCCTCAAACAACTTGTTTCTCTGGGCAGTAAAACTCTTCTTCCAATAGAGAGCTTGTTAATCGACGTCATGCCACGTTGAATGTTGCACCATCTTGGGAGGATGGCTGCTAGTGCGTTCAATGCGGTGTTTTGTTTTTCTTGTTTCATTAGGAAATATAACTATGGTAGGTCGGTCTTGTTGTGTTAAAAACTGCAATAGCATTACGCAGAGTCGTTCAGGAAAAGCCCATGGTTCTTTCATTTTCGATTTCTCCATATATCAAACAAAACAAGTAATGGTACAAATCAAAACAACAATAGCAGTGGAGTATTAACCTCCCAAGATGGCGGCACAACATGCAACATAGGGCGTGACGTCAGCTTCACATTCTCTAGAAAATAAATGAGGCTTTTCAGATAAATTCCACTTTTTTTCCCCACCAGTGTTTTTTTAAGTTGCTAGTCAGCACCAGCATTTTTTATCGTATTCCTATAACAAAGTGTTCTGGGTTCAATAAAGCTTTGAGAACATGCAAAATTGAATATATGAAAAAAGAACATAGCCTCTAGGTTTAAAAGACCCTTTAAACCAAAAACGCCAAAATTCAACAAGAAATCAACACTTCTCAAATCATGTGGGTAATACTCATTTTTAATAAATGCAAAAAATGAAGAAAAAAAAGTCTATGAGTGATGAACGATGAGTATTCATACATGATGCACTCTTTCTTATGATCCCCTACCTTATAACAGTGAAAATATGGAAAGCCAATATAGCAAATATGGGCTAAAAATGCATAATTAAAATGGTTTAATTTGCAAATTTCGTTATAAAAAGAAAATGTAAATAATTGACATATTGACTAATAGTTTGCCATGTCTTTAACAAGGATATACGTGGCCTGGTTTGGTGATCTCTTGTTTTGTTTGCGTTTCAGGTATCCTAATGATGATGTCTTTATGTGAAGAGGTCCACGTGTACGAATACATTCCTTCACTACGACAGACCGACCTGTGCCATTATCACGAGCGATACTACGACGCGGCCTGCACTCTGGGTGCGTACCACCCTCTGCTGTATGAGAAGATGCTCATCCAGCGCATGAACGCAGGCTCTGAGACCGATCTCAAAAAGAAAGGCAAAGCCACGCTCCTCGGTTTCAAGAAGATCCACTGTGAGCCCTGAGCGCAGAGGCACAAAGACTTTGTAAAGCATAGGACATCTGCAGACTGCCGCAGGACTGCGCAGAGACTTGCCAGCGGTCCAGACCGTGTTTGTATAGACTAGAGATGGTGTTCTGCGGACCAAAACCACCTTATGTAGAGCACTTACAATTGCTTTCCTGAGCCTATGCTTGAATAAAGATGGTTAAAATAGCAATAGAGGTGTAATGAGAAGCTTTTTATAGATCTTTGGATGTGATTTTTGTGGTTTTAAAAGCCATCAGAAAACAGTTTGGGGGATTTGTTTATTTTGAATTAAAGGTATTAGCAGTCGTGCACACTGAAATCGACACGAGAGCACTATGACATGGGCACCTACTCACTTTGTTAATGCCTTTTGGAAATTTCAAGCTGTTTGCCATACGTTTGTGTATTTTTTGGAAACTTGATCTCTTTTACTGCTGTAATAGACATTGTCCCACATTGACAAGCCTTTAAAACAAATTGTTTGCGCTTCCAGAACTTCTCGCTGAACTGTGGTAGAGGAACGGAGTAGTAGAGTAATGGTTTTCTTTTTACTCTGCTTAAACGTTCCTCCATTTTTAATAACGAAAGCAGATTTTGCTCACGTTGTATAGTCCTCTTATAGAACAAGATGTTAAAAACTTTAAAAAAAAAGTTCATTCTCAATTGTAATTCTTGTCATTTTATACTTTGAAGAACCTGGTGGTTTACAGTAAATATTTTTTCGTAGAATAATGCTGAATAAGGATTGGTTGTTTCTTGTTAATGAGGGACTTTAAAACTGCTGCTTGGCAATATAACAAGTACAGCTGTGGTATTTGTTTAATGTAAACCGAGGTAGCCTCGTCTTTTTTAATGTCCTGTAACCACTAAAATTGGTTTCTCAGCTCCCGCGGGAGTTTTCTTTAAAGCGAATGACTGGCAACGCATCCCTGCGTTGTCTTCTATGTACAGCCGTTTTTCAATCGTTTCACTTTGTGTTTTTTCGCGGATGTTGAAATTAACGGTACATGTACTTGTGTGCATTGTTTCAATGTGTGCCATTGAAAAGCGTTCACGAGCTGATTGTCATTTCCTGTAGATCTAGTGAGTCGAGCTCTAGTTTGACTGCTCGTGTGTATTGTAGAAGTAAAACAGTATTCGGTTCTTTCACTCAGGAGCTTATGATACTCTCGACCAGGGTGAAATATTTCATCGTCCTTGTAGACCTATGATAACCTGAGTTGTGTAAAGCTAATATTTCAACTTCACTCTAGCAAGTTTCCCCATGTTGGGGGATTTAAGACATGTAGGCATTTTTTTTACTGTGGGATGCTTAACATGTTAGGTTGAATTTAATGTAATGGGCTTGAAGCAACTATTATTAGGCTACATAATTCTGAACCTACTGTGTGTCTTCTAAAGATGACTCGCTGGTTGCTCAGTCTGGCCTGTCTGTGGGTTTTAGACCTTCATTTATACGTTATGACTCCAATCAGAGTCTGTGAGGTTCAGATAATTGTCTTTGGCCTTGTTGCCACTTTATTGACTGGCTTTTTATTGAGGGTACTGGAGAGCAGAAGGAAAATTATTTGAAAAAGAGAGAGCAATGAGAATGGGGGAAAAAAACAGACACGATCCAGACTCGAACCCGTGTCCCCTGTGTTATCACTGGAGCTCAGTGTGCTGAGGGCAGGGCTAGGTTTTTCAACCTGTGTCGGCCAAACTTTTGTGTGTTTACTTGCCCTTTTGACAGACTTAAACTCGGCTTTCTCTTTTTTGATTGTTAGTAGAGTCCTTCTGTGAATGTCTTTTCATGAGCCTTTATCAAAAGGTATTTTAGCAGCAACCTGTCTGATCTCTAACAGACAGAATATCATTTTGGAGTATTCTTTCAAGTGTTTACTGTAAAATTGAACTTTTGTTTCATTTCAAATGTCATGGGGGGATATACTTTGTGGCTTGGGCTAGGGGGATCTTGAGGGCAGCACGAAATGTACATCATAGTGCACAGAGCATGTGATGTAAAGCAGGGCTTGTTAGTATTTATGGTAACTATATTACCACTCCAGTCGTGGAGGATTGAACCTTTATTTGTAATGGGAAATTGAGTTCTCTTTAAATGTGTTATGCTTATGGGAATAAAAAGGAATTGCAGGTAATTTTGCTGGTGAACTTCGATACCGTGTCATAAATGCACAGTAGATTCCTGAGAACTGTGCCAAATGTGTATCTGTGGTGCTGTGCATCTGTGCCAACGTTCTTTCTCTGTACTGTACATTTCAGCACATTTTCTTTCGTATATCTGCATTTCTTTTTCTTTCCCTACATTTCCTTTTTTATGCTTTCTGTAGTTCTGATTCACACAACCTTTTCATGTTTTTTTCTGCTTTGTCATGTCTGTGAGAATTTGTGTGCGAGTTGCTCTTTAGACTGTAAATATCTACGATTTTCAATAACAAACCATTTCACATTTAAAAGCTATTGGATGTTTTATCATGTTTATTTCTCCATGTGTTAATATGCATTTATCACTGAATTAATTTTTAAACTGCTAAATGTATTTAAGTGTATTCTTTTCACCACTGTTTCTAAAATAAAACCTTGACCGTTGACTTGTAAGTTTGTAATCGGGTCAAATTTCTTCTCTCTTTCAAGTGTTTCAACAAATGAATTTGCATGATGTTAGAACTTTATCTACCTTTCTTTCATTATCAGCTTAACTACTGTGCCGTATGAAGGCGAGTCTGCATCAATGGAACAGTAGTTTAAGAGACTGTAGTTTCATACTTTTTTATTTAAATGGATGCAATTGCAGTTGTATTCTTATCTGCTATCTGTAACTTTTTTTATTTAAAAATAAACAAAAATCCATTTTTGAGCAGGTTTACAGAGCAAGTTCCATCGGACACACGCATGCCCCGAAGTTAACTTCCGGGCTGTGTTTGGTTATAATATCATTTATTTTATATTTAATTTATATTAATATTATTTTGTAATATATAATGTTAATATTAACACTATATAATAATATTTCATTGTATATTAATTGTATTAAATTAAAACTACTTGATAGATGTTGATTTTTTGCGGAGGTCTACTGGAACTTAAGTTTGGGCCACATGATGTTTATGTTGTTACCGCTGAAACAGTCTATAAAAAGCATGCAACTCTAAACAAAGATGGCAATAAAGAGACAATACTTACACAAACCAGCTTTAAGGAAATGTTACCTGTTTGTTCATGAGGATGTATATTAGCGGGTTGATGACTGTGCTGCTCTTGGCGAGGAGAGAGGGCACCACGCTGGCCACGGCTGAGATGATTCCCGGCCGGCCAAATGTAGCCATCATGGCTACGATGCCGTATGGCATCCAGCACAGAAGGTAGCACACCACAGTGGCGATGACCATAAATAAAACATGGTATTCCCTTTTACGAGCTGCCATCTTGCGAATCTTCCCAACCTGAGACAGACAGAGAGCTTGTGTGAAGTGTGCAGGTTTTGGCTGCAGTGTTGAGTAATATGGCAAAACTAATAGAATGCAAAAGAAAATTCATACATTTTCACAAATCAATTTATTCCTGATGGGTAAAATAAGATACTCACTCCTTTTTGTCTCTGAATGTTTCATTTTACTCTGAAAATAGTTTGAATTATGGCAGTGAAGGAGGATGTCTTCAAAAAAATGAATGAATACTTCTGCGAAACAGATGGGATCTTCCTTGATGTAACATAGATGATCAATTTTCATGGCTTCCATGGATGGGAAATATTATTCATTTAGAAATGCATAATTGTCATGGCCAGGTAGTAGGAGCATTGAACCACAAATCAATACGATGACTGTTTTTCACCCTTGCCATTATAATCATTATGACACTGTGGGGTTGGTAAACACACATGCTTTGTATTTTTGATGTTGTGCATTCATGATAACGCTTGGTTAAATAACCCGCAACTTTTAAATGATGAGAGCATTGAACCATTTGAAATGCCATGGGGTGATAGGACTGCTTTAACCTACATTATGGCGAACAGGGCATGTGACGTCCAGCAGATATCGATAGTATTCATGGTAAATATGTTACCCATTCAGTCATGAAAATGTATGTTTAGCTTGTAAATGCCTTTCAAAACAGTTAGGATCATTCCAGTTCATCTCCATACATTTTAAAACAAGTGCGCATTCAAAAAGTAAGAAAATACTTGTTTATCTTCACTGCTCAATGTGAGGTATTGCAATCGGATAATATTGCAATGTCGCGAACCAACCCGGTGATGTCACATGCTTCACATTGTCACATTGTTTTTCCTCAATTGTAAGTCGCTTTGGATAAAAGCGTCTGCCAAATGAATAACTGTAAATGTAAATTTACCAGTTTTCTCAGTAGAATCCAAATTGACTTTGTTAATAAAATAAAATATTGAATTATTTAAATGAAGATTTAAAATTATAATTTAGCTTATGGTGATTGAATTTGCCTAGAGTTAACAGATCTGGTTATTCTATGTTCTGGTGCAAAATAGAGCCTGAACTATAAAAATCCATTCTTTTATCTTCAATAGACTCTAGCAAACTGCATCAAACATCAAATAGAGAAGCTAGGTAATAGTCTACCTAGTTCTTACAACAAAGTGCCTCTTACAGCTTCTAAAGAAATAGGAGACAGAAGTTGCATGTTTTTGTGAAATGCGTCTTTTGCACATTTTTTCAGAAACACAACTGTATTTACACTTGCCTCGAGTAATTGTGCAGCTATGACAAAATCAGTCCATTTCTTCCATGTGATTGCCTCCCACAACCAAAAGACATAAAACACTTCCCTTGAGCTATATTGATCTGAGCTGTCAGAGGCAGAATAATGAACAAAAAGAATGTGTAAAAAACTAAACGAGTCTGAATGGATCAGCCCCATTCCTCAGAGAGTCTGTAGGACACTAAGGATACAGCTCTGAAGTATTCTAATGGGTTAAATACTGTATTTTTCAATCCACATGAAGCAGATTTACTTCTGTATTCATGTTATGATGGAAGGGCTGAATTAAAGACCACTTTGTAAGATGAATACACTGGTCCAGGAGCACTTCCGGTTTCATTTGTTTTATTTTTAAATCTTACACATAACTAAATCTTAAATAGACTAAATATACCATTTTGATTTGCTTATAAATGTTTTGTTGGTATTTTGTGTTTTGTTCAAACGTTTGTGTTGTGTTAAAAACTGATACAGGAAGTTCTTCTAGACCAGCATCATCCAAAGCGATCTATAAGATAAGGTATTTTGACATTATTTTTTGACAGTATTTACATTCATTCATGAAAACTAACAAATCCTAAAACAAAAGTTATGTGTCATTTTGTGATAATTTTGTTAAGTAAATAAAATAAAAGTTAAGAAGCTGAGTTAAAAGTAACAAAAATGCGTTGTCTCAGAAATAACACAGATTGTGTTACCCTAACACGCGGTTTCTGCCAATCTCATATTAATCTTGAGTACCTATAGAGTAGTATTGCATACTTCGTATCTTCGAAGAGTATTTAGTTTGATCACATTTATAAAAGATAGATACAGCTGTACGATTATTTCCGAAAGCATACGGCGCGTGCGGGGGGGAGGGGTATGCTGAACTAAAGCACGTGCGCACCCATTGCCAACAAAACACAGACATCAGTTTCACTCACAGCATGCGGTTCATGTCCGGCATCTTTTAGCGATGGGACGGCTCCATATAACAGTTTCAAACGATCTCCAAATCCAGCGTTATATCCACCATTTATATAACATTCATCACCCAAATGCAGTGAACAAACAAACACCTGAACTTCACGAACGTATGCTCTCTCTCTCTCTCCTGCACACAAGTGAAAGTGACGTCTGCGCATGCTCCTTCTCCTGCTCTCCTTGCTGCCACGTGGGCGTGCCGCATGCTTTTCCGGGGGAATTGTCCAATAAAGGACTAAGAAAAATTGTTACGTTTAGATTTGATTTAGATTAAGTTTTTTGATGAACTTGATGAGCTATATCAGACAAACATGACTGTGATAAATGTCTGGATCCATAATGCCGACTCTGTGTGGAGGTAAAGATAATGAGTCCCAGTCAAGCTGAAATGAAATTTCAACCAGCTGGACCCCAAAACACTCCAGTGAGTGCGACGCACACAACATCCAAATCCAATCATACTCTGGCATTTACACAACTGAGATTTTGATGTACTCTCAACAGGTTACACTAAAATAAATGTTTGGATTCACCGTATCAGCTCTGGTCAGCATGGTAACAGATTTTTGACTCACAAGTTTGCAGTAAATGAATGCAGAAAATGTGCAGCATTAAGCTCTTGTAAACACGGTTTATGAAGACAGGGAAGCAAACTCTCTTGAGAATAGGACTTATTCATTCCTTTTCTGTCACCATGGCAACACAACGCTTTTATGCCTATAGTCATGTTACAGGTTTTTTCATTTCCCATCTATTGCTTTCTGAACTAAGAAGAATTGATGTTATAAAGATACTAGGGGTGTCACAATATACAGGTATGGACAATAACCATGATCTTAAGTAATAGTTCACCCAAAAATGAAAATTCTGTCATCATTTACTCACCCTCTTGTAATTTCAAACCTGTATGACTTTCTTCCACAGATCAAAAAAGAAGATTGAAGAATGTTGTTAACCGAATAGCAATGGCACCCATCACCTGCATTGGTTTTGGGCCCTTATATAGAAATGAATGGGTGCCGCTTACGTTTGGTTTCCAACATCCTTGAAATGATCTTCTTTTGTTTTCTGCAGAATAATGAAAGTCCTACAGGTTTGACAAGAGGGTGAGGTGAGTTGTGAATGACAGCCCAAAATGCTGAATTGTTTTAACCCATTGTTTGGGTCAAATATAACCATTTTCTGGCTTAATTTCACCCAACGGTTGGGTTTATCCCTTTTTAACCCAACACTGGGTTGGAAATAACCCCCGCATTTTTTAGAGTGTAGCTGTAGTCAAGCTCTAAAGCGCCTAACTGGTGTTAACAGATTATCTACTTCCCTATAGTGTACACTATAGTGCTCCTGTCATGAAGGTTCCATTTTAACATAGAGGTTTATGGGGCTGGGGCTCAGTGTTATACATCTGTCCTGGGCCACATGACAGTGTTCATTATGGACTCTGTACAGTATCTATACCCCGGTTTCTTACCTGCTTGACGGCGTAAAGCAGTCTCCCATAGCAGTAGACCATGATGAGCACTGGAATGCCCAGGCAGAATATAAACAGGCAGATGATGTAGGCATGAGACTGTGCGGTGCGTTGGATCCATGATACAGAACAGCTGGTTCCTGCCCCCTCTAGCCCATAACTGCTCCAGCCCAGAAGGGGGGGCACAGTCCAGATCAACGAGTACAGCCAGGAACCTCCTACCGCCAGCAGAGGTTTACGATAATCTGGACCGTGTTTATGGTACACTGTTAATGTCCTGTAGCGGTCGTAGGACAAAACCACCAAGGAAATCAGAGACACGATGCCTGGGAGAGACAGAAAAATTTTGCGATAAAACATACTGTCAATTAGTCTCTGGTGGATCTCTAATGTTTAGCCATTCACATTATAATGATATCTGTAACTAACTATAACTATATTTGCGTCCAGTATAACTATAAGTTTGCTAAATGGTTATATTTGTCTGGTATATTGTTGCATTTATTGCAGTCATGCTTTGTTACCTTACGAAAATTAACCATGGTTTTACTACACTTAAAACAAAACAAAACAAAATATTATTATAGTTAAACAATATTTTACCCCAAAATAACCGTGGTTTTGTTCGAGGATGAACCTCTCGTCGTCCATTTCTGGTCTTATGTCAGGCATATGTGATGTGAAATACGAACGGAAGGGTTAAATATGAAGGGTTTGTAAACTTCAAAAGAGAATAATTGGTGTAATTTCAGTAACTTTGTTGTGTATGAAAAAATAAAAGTCAGGTTTGGGATGACATGAGGGTTAATGCATACAAACTAAAGACATATTCTTGTGTAAAGAAGGGAATCTGTGACAGTTTGTAAAGCTGTAATTATGCTCAATTTTGCTCACTTATGACAAAAAAAATCAATAAACAGCTATCAAATTGTACGCATTTTCCTTCGCTCCCTCTTAAAAAAAATTTTTGTTTACTTTTGTTTAATTTTGTTGAAAATACGAGCAAAGTTTGGACTAACATAAGGGTAAATATACCATGCATATACATTTTCTTGATATTCACTTTTCAAATGAATGGAGTAAATAAAATAATACTTCTTAAAATAGCGCAATGCCAAAATAGAACAATGAGCAGACATCAGTAGTCAAAGGTAGATTTCTTTTCTAATTCTTCTGAAACACAGGTTGTATTTGGGCAACAAAGGACCAGGTAACCAATCCATTGCTACAGTAAAACAGCTCCAAATGCTCCCATTGTACAAAAAAATAATATTTTAACAAACATAGTGAAGTTACTGAAGCTTTGATTTGTTATTGAGGAGCCATTTACAGTTTCAGACTCTTTTAGTATTTTTAGTAGGAGTATTAAATGCCATCACTGCTCTTCCTGAGCAGTTCTGTAGGCCTATTTCGTGTAAAACAGACATAAGCAACATTTCATTTGATTTAGTTCAGGGGTGTAAATCCTGGGGGGGACACATCCCCCTCCATCCGAGGGTTGTCCCCCCAAATCATTAAAAATCACACTCTCTATTGTGCTAAATATATTTATGTATACCTAAACTAATTGTGTAATTAGAATAAAATACAAACGCAAAAAATGCGTTTTAAGTTTAGAAACAGTTGAGTTCCCCCTCCCCTGCCTCACAGTGATTTGGCCCACTGCCTGCTTTCCCAGTTTCCTCTCACCTACGCTACACACAGTGTTGCCAGACGTACCATAATTATCGTATCATAATTTTGACTTCTGTACGATCAATAATGAAAAAAATCCCATAATGTACAATAAATTCAGAATTTTGTGACACTTCAAATGATGGTCGTTGTAATTATAAGACTTCTATACTCATTGATCTAGCTGTGGATCCTATGTCTGCCATCATGATTGTAAGAAGAACGTGAACGTGCAGTTACGCAAGCGCTACGTCTTCTCGGCCAATCATCGTGGAAAACGACTCTCTCTCACGACGAGCACAAGTTAGCATTCCCGCTGCAGCGGTGCTTAGGTCAGTCCTGAAGGAAGGTGAAGACAGGGGAAAGGCAAAGAAAAAGGCAGTCTATAGAGCAGCCTAAAAGTATGCACAGACAGAAAACATACAAAAGTTACTTAGCTAGGCAAGGCAAGGTAAGTTTATTTATATAGCACATTTCATACACAAGGGCAATTCAAAGTGCTTTACATAAAATGATTGACAAAGAGAAATAACACGTATCTTAAAAATGCAAATGATTTAAGATCACAAAAACAACTTTAGATTTTAAGAAACAATAAAACAGCAATAAAATTGATTAAAAATGTATATATAAAAAGAATAAGAAAATAGAAAGTTAACGTTAACGTTAGCTAGTTAACGTTAGCTTGTTTACAATAGCTTGTTGCATAGTGCGTCAACACGCCGAAGCCGTTTCCACCGATCCTTGCCATTCAGGTCCTGTATCACACACAGTCGCGCACATACCGGTGACAATTTAGTGACTTTGGCACTATATTTAGCGAATGTCAGACCCCTTTTGTCCACAAAAGGTGCACAGTTTTTATTCAGTTGGAAAAGGTCGTTTTCTCAGCATCTTTTTTGTGCAGTGTGTGCGCGGCGGATAAGCTAAACATTCAGTTGACTGAAACTCGACGATTCATCAACGAGTACAACACAGAATTTAAGCATCTGTCACTGTTACTGACTGTTTGAATACACGAATATGAACATAGTACATCTATTTACATAGTTTGTAGGCGGAGGCAGTGCACTACATGGGAAAATAGCTATGTCAGACGATGTTGCAGTATAAATCAGGATAAAATTTAAAAAGTGTTTAAAGAGAGGCAAACAAATATGGGGCTGAACTTTCCATTACATGTTTCTCTTTGTTAGAAAATTGCCTGTCATAAAGGTGTTTATATCTGCAACCAGCAGATAATGCACTACAAAACAAACAACAACAAACCACAATAATCTGCAAGAGTTTTTTTTGTTCCTTGGTTCTCTCTCTCTTGCCACATTTTCTCTCTTGTAATTGTTATGAGCTGTTATCAATACTAATTTGCTTTCAGTCTAAATACAGCTGCATTCTTCATTAATCACCAACAGTGAACAACAATAATGACAGGAGCACATAATGAAGTCTGTGACACAAGGGAGGGGGACGGATTTCAATTCAGAGTTCAAGATTTTCTTCTTCTTCTTCTTTTCTGTAATCCTATTAGAATGACATGCACTGCAAGGTTTATTTGACCACCTAGAACACTAGTTATTCAAGTAGAAGGAACACATTCTTTAATTAATTTAGGTTCTGTTAGTGTTAAAAATGAATTCTTAATGGATAATAACTGTGCTCAATTACTAAGCTTACTGATACATACAATCATTTGGCATTGCATGCATATATTTAATTAACAATTAATGATTTCTTTGTAAAGAGATGATGAGAGAATAAAAAAAATGTAGTCACATTTTACTCATTACAGTGTCGTTGAAAACCCCAATAGCCTTTTGTCTCGTTCAGAACTAAAGCTGAGAGTTTTATGCTTACAATTGCATAGTTTGCAAAAACATACACATATCAGACATGACTAATTAGATTTTAGATACTAGTGGATTTTTACAAAGGCAGCACTATCTGAACATTACTGGGTGGAGATGTGCTGTATCCCACCTAACCCCTGTGTCCATTGGAATGGACATCACATGATTTTTTATTAAGAAGAAAATCCAGGTCTGATAATCACCAGCTGTTCATCTTATTGTTTTGTGTAAATACTTTTCTGTGTACTGTAAATATGGCACTAGCCGATGGTCTTGGCCAAAGTTGGCATCACTGCCGTTGTTCAGCTGTTTCAAAGCGTGTGGGCCTGCACACAGCAGAGTTGTCAATTCATTGGTTCGATGAAAACAGAACCGTCTGGTCAAAGATTGATTGATAAGATATTTAAATGAAAACTGTGACATTGGACATTGAAATCATTGGAGCTGCACCTTCAACAGAAAACAATACAGAAGTGACATATTGACACCTAACATTTTCAAAAACCTGCTACAACATGGACACCTGCCTCTGCTTTTGGTAAACTTAACTCATCTGCTCATTCTAGCATGTTGTTTAAATGCTGTGAGGTGTCAAACAGAGAACAAATGAGTGAAAGATGCAGGGAGGAGGATGAAAGCTAAGCAAAGAAAACACCAATTTATATATGAAATGAAATAAAAAAGTGCACACAAACTAGAGAAGAATGGGGAAATGTTACGTCTTCCTCAATTCTATCGGACCCAACCCCAAAAAACTAAAATACTTTTACACCTGTGTGTAAAGTCTTGATCTTACATAAAATGCAGATATGTCAGATATATCAGACAAAAAAATACGTTTATAACACTTTTTAAAAATATTTTCTTAGAATTGTACAATTCTCTACCCCCTCCACATGCTCTAAGGGTCTACCTTCTGTACTTCAGATATAAACACTGTCCCTTGTATTGCTAAAGTTCATTTGCTGGTTGGTCTCCCTTCATTAAAGTCATCTAGCACTGTTAATGGAGAACATGGTCTCAAACTGAAAACGTAGAAAGTGAACATGAAGGAAGTCAGAATGGTTTCTCAGTGTTGCTCTCATATGTCTTATAGAAAGCTTAATGCTGCAGTCTGCATTTTTTTGGATCAAATGGTCCAATGTGTGACATTTAGCGGCATCTAGCAGTCTATGTTAAGAACTGCAACCAAAGGATCATTCCACCCCTCCTCCCTTCCTTTCCAAACACTACGGCGGCTGACACAGAATTAAGATGTCGTCACGTTTTCTCTTCTTTGCCGAAAGCGATAACGTATTTACGAAATGCGCTCTTGTAGAGCGGTTTGTACGTTAAAGGCTGTAAAACAATATGGCATGTAATCCATGTAAGGGGACACGTGGTGTATGTAGATACAGAAACAGCTCATTCTAAGGTAATAAAAGCATAACGCTTTTATACTACTATATTATGTAAGGTCATTACACACCTCTGAAGACACAGTTATGTACATAATATTGCATTTCTGTCAATAGATCAAACAAAAATTACACACAGCACATTTAAACAAATAAGCAAATACGTACAAAACGGTCACCTGCATTTACAAAATTATAAATTAGAGTATGCAATGCGAATGTGTCAATAAATGAACACACTGTAGACAAAGACTGCATAAATGTGCATAAATCCATAGCCAAAGTGGTGTTTCATGTTTCCATACAGTTAATATTTATTCAACTTCCACTTGCAGTATAGATGAAACGGCATTTTATGAATATTTCAATGGAATCATGCAACACTTTCTATGCATGGCTAATGCTGCCATTCAGGAAGGAGCCATTTATAATAAGAAATGTTTATTCATCTGGCAAAGGCTTTGGTAAAGGCATTAAAGCTCGACCCAAAACCACAGTCATAGACATACTGTATATCAGAGCTACTGGGTTGTCTAATTGACCTGGTTCTTTTGGCTTAACACACCAGCTGTAAACAGAGAGAGTAAAACAGAGCTGCTGGTGGCACCTGTATGTTTTATCCTGAGAGGTGGAAACTCTTATCTCTATAGCCTCAGGTGATTTGTTGACTAAAGTATATCTTACCTGCTTTTGTGCGGATATGGTAAGATAGTCGTTCAATTTACAATCCTCTGTGTTTTGGAATCTGCATGTACTTGTATATATTAAGCACTTATAGATTAAATATGAGAGTGTGCCTTTAAAAACTGGCATCGATTTCAAACCCCTGCAAACATTCCAACATTAATATTAACATTAACATTAAAGCGGCAGTCTGCAAGTTTTTTGGAGTAAAAATTAGCTAAAATCAATTATTGAACAAGTACATGAAAGAACGGTGTTTAAAACTGTGTCACTACCCTTGCTGGATTCACCACGGAAAGCTTGTAATAATGGTTTGTAATTTGCCCTGTCGGGTCGACTTTTCCGGAGATCCTTATATGGTGTCTTTCGTCTGTGCCTCATTTCGTCACATTCGTACACAGAACGAAGAGGATCCGGCTGCTAGCCAGCGCGTGTATGCTGCGAGTGACAGGTGATTTGTAGTGTGTACTCACAACTGTTGGGTAGGATTTCATACAACGTTTAGTATCATTTATGGCGGCGTTTAGAACTTTTACTTTTAAACGCCAAGCAGTGTTGACATCTGGGGATTCATCATTTGTGAAAAACAAGAAAGAACGAACTGAAGTCGAAACAGGGAATGTGATCGGACTCGTGCGAAAGTTAATATTGGCAAGGCATTTCAAAGGTGGCGGGAACTCCGTGATCTGAAAGGATTGTAAACGGATGCAGACATCGCTTTATTTCTTCTGAACACGTAAGACAAAATTTTTATATTTCAATAGATAACACAAAAACCGTAGCGCACTTGTTGTGTTAATATAGACGGGTACAGTTTCATCGGTTGTTCTTTCTCTCTTTATGTTCATTATGATAAATGTAATTTAAGCCCTATTCGCCCGGGATTAGTATTATCTGGGGACCTCGTGTGATTTAGAAATGACCTCCCCACATCTGTATTTCATGTGGCGCGAATTAGCACGGACAAGTGAAGCCTGTGATTTTACTCAAATTTACGGACTTACATGTATATCCCGGATATGATGGCAAGGCTTTGCATATAGTATATATAGTTGTATGATGTACAATGATTTATGACCGTGCCTGTCAGCATTTGAGACCCGCGTTCGGGGATCTTCTGTCCGGTTCGCGTTACGGGAGTTTCCATGAGAAATAACAAAATGACCCAGCACCCGAAATAATATCAAAACACTTCAACACAGCCTCCTTTTGCGCTATTTGTGTCTGTTTATGTTCTTATTTGTTTCGTGTTATATCATCTGCCATGTTATCTGTGTTTATTATGCGCTACTGATGTACAGTGAAGATTCTCACCGGAGCACTGTCACAGGCCACGACTCAAAACATCAGACTCATCTGCGCAGTTGAGCAGTGCCGAATCACAACTCACGCAAAGAAATATCTCCGCACATCACATGCAGTAGCAATTACAAACCGAGATGGCGACAAAGAGGCCAATCCTACGGACTGCCGCTTTAACACATCGCTTGTGTAGAATTTCAGATGGTAATCCTCACACAGCAAAATGACGTAGAAACAGCCTGAATCTATTGAAAAGGCATCACTGTGTGAAAATGCACTGCATCCTACTTGTTTGATCTATTGCCATTGCCTCTTCACTGCCTGATAAAATAAACTAAAATAGCAATTATAGCTAAAAATACAGATTGCAAAATATTGAGACCTGTCTAAACAAAGTATTGGTTGCCCTTAAGCAAAATGAACCTAGAGAAATTAAACTGATGTGGACAATAAAATATGAAAACAAGAATATTAGGAATGCAATGAGGAACTGAGAGGGACTGGCAGACTGCAAAAGATGTAAGTCTTCTTCCACTAAACATTTCTAGTCTTTTTCATTTTATTAACATTTTCCTTAAGTGGGTTTAATGGCAATTATTGAGCACTTCCTTAATGCAGTACAGCCAATACAAATTGCCTTGAGGTCAGTATGTAGTCTAATACATTTTGTTTGAGGTCTTGTGTCACAATTTGCATGCAAGCTGACCTTTGATCTTAGAACCCCACTGCATTGTCTTCAAACAGAAACACTGCAAAACGGTCTGATGATCAATAACTCTTATAAGATATCGCCTCAGTTTAACAAACTTATTCTGATTGATATATTGGCTGACGTTTGGCAATTTTAACTTAATCAGTAGCAGCAAATATCTTTGCCCACTTGACCGATACACTGATGTTAATTCTTCAATCGTAGCTACATGGTGGCCATGGGTGGCCACGGCTACCCCTGAATGATGGATGGCCACCTATCTGGCCACCTCTGTTGTGCGAAGCAGTTTTAAGATGTGTGTCGGAGTTTACTAAGTGCTGCGCAGATCATTTAGCGTATGCACTGAAATTAACGCGAGAGTGATGACGGAACGGAACTGACGGAAACAGTCTGGGCGCTATTAGCTGAACAGCTGCTAACCTCTTCGCTTCGTGACAGTGTACCGTCTGCGTATCATGGAAGTTCATCGCGAGCAGAAGGCTCAGGGTAGGGTTGCACCAGCCATTCGTAAGTTCTTTCTTAAACGTGAACGTAAAGTCCACACTAGAGGCTTAGTAACTACTACTAGCTAGTTTGTAACTAAATCTGTATGTTATTCGGTTGCACCATTTGGTCTTAAGGCAGAACGTAGCTAGTTCGTAAGCTCTCCGTAAAGTAATGCGTAGTCGCATAATATGACGTTTACCTTCAACAGTCCAATAGCAGCCTGTAAATTCGTGAGAAAAGGTTTTGTTGAAATGTTGTGAATTTCAAAACATTCTGGATTTAAACTTATTTTACCTCACATAATAACGGTAAAAACGGTATATAGACTACCTTTCATGAATAACACATTAAAAGTAGATTAATAAACAAATGCTGTTTAAAACAATACAGCCTACTTAATGCAATAACAAATGACATGCAATATGGGTGATTTCATTTTACTGCCAACCGCCAATTAAATAAAAAGAAGATTATTTCATTTTGACGTGCACAACACAGGCAGATATACACACACGGAGGCGCTCTAGGACTATGGAAAGCCAGGCGGGTCAAAAACGCGCGAATTTTAACACGTCAACAACGCGTAAAGTACGTGTTGTTTGCGCGTAGAGTACGTGTAGTTTACGCGTCGACGCGTATTCTACGCGCAAACAACACGTATTCTACGCGCAAACAACACGTATTCTACGCGCAAACAACGCGTTCTCGACGCGACGTCAGACGTCAATTTCGCGTGTTTTTGAGCCATCCGGCCACTTGACCAGTTTGAACGTGTAAGCGTGATGAGTTCCTATTTGCTGCTGAGCTGTAGGGTTAAACCATTACTGTAGGCCTAGGGGTTTGCCTTCCATTTCTAGACTCTTTGCCATCACAATGCATGTAAGATGCGAAAGTTCCACTTATCTATTTGTGCTTGATGACCAGTGAAAGTCCTCACCACAACAAGCTATTAGATATAGACTTTAATAATCTTATTTGCTGTCTAATTCTCTCGCAATTGAGATTGATTGTTTTAGCAGAGACAGTAAGTACTCTAAATTTTTCGAGCAAGTTCCAGCTTGAGTGGTTTAGGGGTAAAGTCAACGTACGACTCATCAGCCCGATTGCGGTTCGAATCTGCCTTTTGCCAAAGGTGTTATCTTCTTTTCCCTTCCCTCATCAGAATGAAAAGGCATATTTGTTGTAGCGCAAATTAAGGACATGTTCCGAAAGTCGAAATAAAGTGCCTCACGGCTAATAAACAATGAAGCTTTTATCTGATAAAGTTACTGGTAGGTGTAGCAGGGAGCTAGGCTTTAACTGTCCCAAAGGCAGCATTCGTTTGTAACAAAGAAGTTGCTAACGTTACAGGTGGAAGCTAAATACTGTGGGAAGGATTTAAGCGCACTGCACGCTTGCTTTGAGTTCAATGATCTTGTTTGTTTTCTATTTGCTCTTTCTTGAGATTGATTGTTTTATCCATAGCTTGGCGATCTTATACAAGCTTAGCCTGAGGCTTTTCTCTAGCTCATCTTTTACAAGACTTGCAAGAATACCATGACAGTTGTACTCAGTAAACGTGATTTAATTTATAATACCTATATATGTGTGTACATAGTATGTAGATACGTATGTGTCTGTATTTCATTGCTTTGTTTTTTCCTCTTTTTGTGTTGTACAGCTGCTTTGATACAACGCAATTTGTAAAAAGCGCAAATAAACATAAATTTGACTTGACTTGACTGTTTTCCTGCTTCTCTGTAGACTATAAAATAAAATACGACTAAAATAACGAAGTCTATTCAAAAGAGTACAAGTACCTGCAACATTGACAAACTAAANATCGCCTTGTGATTAGTGCCCAGCCAGCACAGACACATGGGGCCAGATGGGTTTGATGTGGGCTGTCTTCTGGGTCTCAGCTGGTTGTAACATGGGTTAGCCCAGATGAGATGAACACTACTTAGTGTGCATACTACAGGCTGCTAAATGTGACACTGAATGTTAATGAGATAATGAAGTGATAACAAGCAGAATCACTGATGGACACAGAAACAACAAGAACAGAAAGAAATAAAACACAACAACTACAACTGACTTCAGCCACAATCCCACAAACACCATTAACATCTTTACTTATTTATATTATTGAGAATAAACAGAGTTTTTTCTGTTCCTGTTTTACTGAAAATAACTGGTTATTCACACCCCTGCTTTAAACTTATCAAATTGTACTTTTCTTTAGCAAAACAAAAGTGATCTTCTCAAAAAATGCACATCAGTGTGTTGATATCAAGCGTTTTGACCAGATTTTTATGTCAATTTGAAGTCAAGGTGCCCACTCTTAAAAGAGAAAATATGCGGATTTTGCTAAAAGTTTCAAATCAGCTTTACTTCCTGTTTTTCATCTCTATAACAATTCCGATTCATAAACAAACAATGACAGCTGTCAAATGTAAAACAACTATAGAAGCGATAAGGGAGAAGAGTCCATCTAAATCAAACACTCATCACCATAATGGTGTCTAAATAAAATAAATTCACATTGAGCTCATATTACTCACACTGTCACAGAATGAGAATGGTGTGACATCACTGGGATCATTGCGTGACCTCACGTGTTGACTGGGAAGCATAAGGCTGCAAGGCTCGCCTTCGAATTTGTTGACACAGTTGAAAGTGCATTGTGATTACTGACTGTCAATCTCAAGTGTTTTGCTTTGGAATTTAAGGTTGGGCATATTTGCATATCTGATCACGTTTCAGGATCCACCAGGCCAGGATGAAATGCTTGCGAAAGGAGCAACTGGTACAGCGCGCAGGGATCTCCCCTGGTGAAACGCAGGAGGAGCCAGGCCCGGAGTCACCCCACAGTGCCCAGAACCTCCATAAACCAGTAGCCCCAGACCCAGGCGGAGTAACAGAACAATGTCGGGTCAAGTGGCCTCCTGGCAGTAAGGACAAACAGTGGCCCCAGTTTGATGATGATGTGGATAACATCCTAGAAGCAGCAGCCAAGGGCGACGCAGACAGGAAGCTCAAACCATGGCAACCATCATTATCAGCCTTGCTGCCGAGAGGTTTGGTATGGTGGAGAAGGTGGGTACCAAGACCCCTTACATAAACAACCGTAGGGCAGAGAAGATCAACCAGATATGGCAGGAGCTGCGGGTCCTGAAGCGGCAGTACAAGGAAGCGTGAGACGAGGAAAGGGATGCACTATCAGAACTTCGCGGCATCCTCAGGAAGAAGCTTGTCACTCTTCGAAGGGCAGAATGGCACAGACGGCGGGGGAAAGAGAGGGCCAAGAGACGGTCAGCCTTCATTGCAAACCCCTTTGGAGTCACCAAGCAGTTGCTTGGGCAGAAACGAAGCGGCCACCTCGTTTGTCCCAAAGAGGAGATCGACCACAATCTCTGCAATACCTACAGTGATGCAGCTTGGGAGGAAGATCTAGGTCCCTATAGACCTTTGATAGATCCCCCAGAACCCACCACGGACTTCAACAGCAAGGAGCCCAGTTGGAAGGAGGTTCAGGAGGTCGTCAAGGCAGCCAGAGCAAGTTCTGCTCCTGGACCAAACGGAGTGCCATCCCAGATAGCAAATATTTGCGGCCCATATCCGGCCCACACCTTACTCCCCATAACCCCTCATCTGGCCCACATACCGCGTGGAATGATGGCACTTGGGTGGACCGCTCCTGTTTGCCAGGTTTGGGCCACAAGCAAGCCAAAGCAATGCCGCATGTCAGCCAAAAACAAAACAAATAAAGCAGAACTGACCCAAATATAAACAACAGTTCATTTCAATTCTGGCCCAGATTTATCCTAAAATCAACACCTTTCTGTGCTCCTGTTTGACAGAATTTGTATTGAGTTTCATTATTATTATAGTGATGATTGAGTCATTAGTGATGAACATCTGCTGATAACAAACAGAATCACTGCAGAAAAGATCAACAAAAACTACAAAAAAATAATTTACTCAAAGAAACACAACAACTACAACCTGAAATACACCCCAGCTAACAAAAGTTTGTTATAAGAACGTTAGTAAGGTGTGGGCCGGATTTGGGCCGCAACGATTTGCTGGTTTGGTTGCTATCTGGGGTGTGCGTGCGTGCGTGTTGACTGATTAAAATAGTTGTGGAATATTTTTAAAGGGTTAGTTATTCACCAGGGAGGTGACCTAAAGGTTGCAGACTCGATTCCCAGGCCGGCAGGAAACAACTGAGCTGCCGTTGATCAAGGCACCTTATCCCAGTTTCTCCCCGGGCAGTGCAGTGATAGCTGCCCACTGCTCTGTATGTGTGTTCACTATCACTGTGCATGGGTTAAATGACACATATTAAGTATGGGTGGCCATGCATTGACAAAAAGATCACTGTAACTTTTATTTAAAAAACTATGTCAAGTGGAGTCTAGGAGGTCAAATAAATTCCCTGCAAGCAAGCTTGCGTTAGCACTTTACGGGCCCCCAGCAGGCGATATGTTTGATCGTTGTAAATTTGTGGACATTTGCTTCCGTGATATTGACTGTGATCCTTCAAATAAAGTGGATGCTAAGCTTTTTGCGAAACGTGGAAATAGTGAGGTTTGTAAAAGCACTGCAACAAAGTAAACAGAAAACCTCACTGACACACTTAGACATCAACACTCATCATACAAACCTCAACAATTGTGACAATTATTAAACTAATTCAGGTAAATTCAGATCAACTGCAAAGCATGCTGGGAGTTTTGTACTATGATGTTACCCAGCATGCATTGCAGCATGAAGCTTTCTTTTGTTGATTGTC